>NC_068362.1:31532111-31712111 GCF_020536995.1 Dreissena polymorpha
ACTCGTTCTGGTAAAACCGGGTTTAATTTAATACACGTGCAAAAAGTTTCATCCCCTATAAGCCTGTGTAGTTCACACCGGTTAATCAGGGACGAAACTTTCCGCGTAAACTGAATTTTTGCTACAAAGATACTTCCATTGAACAAAACGTACCATTCAAGCGGAAATAGTCGCCCATGAAAAGCCTGTTCGGACTGCATGGACTTATCCGGAATGTACACCGGTAAGCAAAATATACTGAAACGTTAACGGGAATTCCAACGCAAAATGGGTCGTATTCGACTTTTTTTTCAAATTAATTATACTCATATATGTGTCAATATTTTGCGATATGTATATTATTAAAACTCATATTCAAGAAAGCATGATGAGTCAGGTTTTGTTCACAGAGAAATTTGTAACTTATTCCGTTGCGCGTTTAACGACATCGGAGTTTGGACGGGGCTAAATCTCCGGTACAGTCTAATTGGTCGGGTGCGTTTTAGTATATTTTCCGTACCCGGGGAGCTTGTAAGTATGTTTATAAGATTATCCGGGATACATTTAAGTAGTGCCCGAGCCGATAATGACAAATCGAGCATAAGTAAGTAAGTTAACAACTATTTCGTTACGGCCATATGGAGCCCCTAAAACTCGCGGGGCCAATACCAGTTTCCTACTCTTCCTTATGGGTAATCCAGAACTAATGTGTACTTATTTAATTTAAGTTTAGACCCTTATATATCCATTTTATCCACGAACTTGTGATTTGAAATATTATAAACCATGCTATGTTATTACGTCTCAATATTTAATTACGCTCGATTGGTGAACGGCTCCGGTACTACTTTAAAGTACACGGTGAACTTTGTGTATACAACGTACCCAGGTAACTGAACATGTATAAAACAAGTGCCCCATGGTATGATCGGTTGCCTCTTAGAGTATTTCCGTACCCTGGGAACATTGCATTATACCTAAGGGTACTCGGGGTAACTTTTAAATAGTACATGAGCCGACAACGACTAATTCAGCTTTAATTATGTGTGGTATCGCTAGATCGAGCTTATGTTTTCGCTTTTACTTAACAAGATCAGTAAAAGGGAAATATATATTAATATGTTAGCTGTCCGTGTTTATGTTTTTTTATAACCATACACATTCATTTGTTCTTTCCTCGTTGTTGTTTTTTCCATTAACTTAACAATTGCGTGTCTTTATATAAGCACTATTGTCTATGTATATATTAAATAACCTAGGCTTATATTCTGTTCATATAAAATCCTATCCTCGAATATACATGACTTATGTTAATTACATTTTTGATTTGAAGCAGAACGTTTTTTTTTCTCGCTTAACATAAAACTTTATTGATCAAAGCATTTCAACACTAAAACATCTCTTTAATTTTAAAAGAATATTAAACGTTAGATGAACCATACATTGTACATTTATTTTCATAAAAACTTTTTAAAAACGCAAACCTAACCCCGATGTTATTCAACTTGATAATGGAACATGCAAATTATCCGAATAAAACGATAACGCAGTCCTATCATGTGTCATTATTCTAATATCTCTGTTATACACTATGCAATTTCAACTGCTAGCATCAGACCAGTTCGTCAGGCACTACAGTGAAAACAATTAGTGCAGTGTAATAGTTTCGTTCTCTTGCTGCAATAGTCATTTCTCAACGTTCTGCTGCCCGCCAAAAGGTAGCACCATACAGTTTTTAGCCTTAGTGTCCAATTGGCCTGGAAATTTCTCATAAATTGTGATAAAATTGAACTGAGCTACAATAATAGTGTTTTACAAGTTTAAAGTGTTAGATTTGAGTGGTGGTGGTTTGAAATACATGCTTAGTCTTCAATTTTCGTTTATACACATTAATGGATTTTGACAAGTTTTATTGACCATATTTACCAATTTACAACTGCTTACCAAAATTATTGTGATACAGCGCGAGTCCAATACTGCATTGCAAGATTTTTACGGGGCGAAAAATGGACAAAACCGGCATTAATATCCATATCGGTTTTTTTTTTAAATGAAAATATGTAAGCATTGTCATAAATTAACCTTTTGCTATGCTTTTTGAGGATTTTTTAGCACCAATGCCTTGATCAGAAGTGTTTGGCTGCTAATTATCATTGGGCATCATATTTGTAATGATTGGGTACAAAAATGCAGTGTTTGTTGAAATTTGATTGCAAACATAATGGCTCAGTAGTGCTGAAAATTATCATGTGTATAAAACAAGGCATAACAAGATGTGTTTGTGAAACACTTGACCTTTCACCGCTAAAAATGTGCAGCTCCGTGAGATACACATGCATGCCAAATATCAAGCTGCTATCTTCAATATTTGACCTTTGACCTTAAATGACGACATTGACCTTGATCTTACACCACTCAAACTGTGCAGCGCCATGAGATGCACATGCATGCCAAGTATCAAGTTGCTATATTAAGAATTGCAAAAGTTATGGCCAATGTTAAAGTTGGACGCAAACAAACAGACTGGGCAAAAACAATATGTCCTTCAGCATAGACTGTGGGGTATAAAAATACACGAGTCGTCCCAGGATTTTAAAATTTATTGTACACGCTCTTATATGAGTAAACCTAATGAAAATAGTCAACTCTCCTGATTCTACCATAGTATAGTGTTTCTTAAGGTATCAATATACAGTTTTTAGCCTTAGTGTCGAATTGGCCGGGCAGAAATTTCTAAAAAAAATAGGAATACAATTAAACTGAGCAGCAATACTAGTGTATCACTAGTTTCAAGTATCAGATTTGAGTGGTGATGGTTTGAAATGCATGCTTAGTGAATACGAAAATGTGTCAAGTGCGCAGCCAGTGTCTCTGCTGGGCTGCCAAGGTCATGAAATACGTACATGCTGGTTTCTATCCTCAAAGGTTAATTTTGCATGAATTTTAAAGGTGCCTCCACTCAAACTAAATTTCTGTGAAAAACCGCGTGGATGACCCTAGGATTCTTCGGTGTCGGTCAAATATCTGGTTAGTGATGTAGTAAAACAGACAGTGTTTAATGAGCTGGTAATTGCAGTTAAGTGGAAAATCATGGAAATGGCCGCCAAAACAGGTGACACTCAGACCCCCAAATTGGCCGATTTTCAATGATACAAATATAGAGCAAATGTTTGCACCATGGCTATCCATGTATTGTTTGGAAGACATACCCCAACAATACTGAAGATGTGTTTTGTATGATTTCAGATGTAGACGTTGTGTCAGCTGTGAGGACGGACAGTGCTCCCATCCCGGCAGCCAGTAGCCGATTTGTGAAAAACTGTGGTGTGCCTCCTAAAGGTAAAGTGTCAATTTTTCAAGTGCTGTCAAAAACATTTAATTGCATATAAAAATGTTGCTGAACATATCAGCAATGTCTTTTTTGACAATATTTTCAATAAGAACACACTAACACCATCATACTGAGGGCTCAAACAAAGGGAGGTAACTTAATGTCTGGTATTGGCAAATTTTCATTAATGCACATTTATGAATCTTGACAAGTTGTTTTGACCATGTTTACAAATTTACAACTGCTTACAAAGATTGTTGTGCTAAAGCGCGAGTACAATAGTGCAATCTATGGTTTTTACGGTCGGAAATGGACAAAAGAGGCTCGAATATCCATATCGGGGCCTTTTTATGAAAATATGTACAAACAATATTAGTTGCATTAGGAGAAGTATTAGCAGTAGCAGTAGTAGTAGTAGTAGTAGCAGTAGTAGTAGCAGTAGTAGTAAAAGTTATAGTAAAAGTTGTAGAAGTAGAAGTAGTAGTTGAAGTATTATTATTATTAGTAGTAGTAGTAGTAGAAGTAGTAGTAGTAGTAGTAGTAGTAGTAGTAGTAGTAGTAGTAGCAGAAGTAGTAGTAGTAGTAAAAGTAGTAGTAGTAGTAGTAGTAGTAGTAGTAGTAGTAGTAGTAGTAGTAGTAGTAGTAGTAGTAGTAGTAGTAGTAGTAGTAGTAGTAGTAGTAGTAGTAGTAGTAGTAATAGTAGTAGTAGTGGTAGTAGTGGTGGTAGTAGTACAATGTAGTAGCAGTAGTAGTAGTAGTAGTAGTAATAGTAGTAGTAGAATTAGTAGTAGTAGTAGTAGTCGTAGTAGTAGTAGTAGTAGTAGTAGTAGTAGTAGTAGTAGTAGTAGTAGTAGTAGTAGTAGTAGTAGTAGTAGTAGTAGTAGTAGTAGTAGTAGTAGTAGTAGTAGTAGTAGTAGTAGTAGTAGTCGTAGTAGTAGTAGTAGTAGTAGTAGTAGTAGTAGTAGTAGTAAGTAGTCGTAGTAGTCGTAGTAGTCGTAGTAGTAGTAGTGGTTGTGGCTGTGGTAGTAGTAGTAGTAGTAGTAGTAGTAGTAGTAGTAGTAGTAGTAGTAGTAGGAGTAGTAGTAGTAGCCGTAATAGTAGTAGTAGTAGTAGTAGTGTAGGTAGTAGTAGTAGTAGTAGTAGTAGTAGTAGTAGTAGTAGTAGTAGTAGTAGTAGTAGTCGTAGTAGTAGTCGTAGTAGTCGTAGTTGTAGTAGTAGTCGTAGTAGTGGTAGTAGTAGTAGCAGTAGTAGTGGTCGTAGTCGTAGTATAGTAGTAGTAGTAGTAGTAGTAGTGTCGTAGTCGTCGTAGTCGTAGTAGTAGTAGTAGTAGTAGTAGTAGTCGTAGTCGTCGTCGTAGTTGTTGTAGTAGTCGTCGCCGTCGTCGTCGTCGTAGTCGTCGTCGTCGTCGTCGTCGTCGTCGTCGTCGTCGTAGTCGTAGTTGTCGTAGTCGTTGTAGTAGTCGTTGTAGTCGTCGTCGTCGTAGTAGTAGTCGTCGTCGTCGTAGTAGTAGCCGTAGTAGTCGTCGTAGTAGTCGTAGACGTAGTACTTGTAGTCGTCGTCGTCGTAGTCGTAGTCGTAGTAGTAGTCTTAGTCGTCGTAGTAGTCGTCGTAGTCGTCGTCGTCCTCGCCGTAGTCGTAGTAATAGTAGTAGCCGTAGTAGAAGTCGTCGTCGTCGTAGTAGTAGTAGCCGTAGTATCCGTCGTCGTCGTCGTAGTAGTAGTAGTAGTAGTCGCCGTAGTAGTAGTAGTAGTAGTTAATGATGTTTTTCGAATTGTGAATTTATTGCAATAATCATTCATTGAATTATTGATTCATTCTCTTAAAAAACACCAACTGTATTAAGTTGATATTTTATCGATTGCCATATGCATAAATATCCTCTAAATAAAATTATTACTGAAGAACAATAACTAACACTGAATATGCATGTATTAAAATCAAGATTAAACGCTGAATTGCGGAACGTAAACGATGACCCCTCGGTATGTTTACTACATTGTTTCCATCTGAAACCAATTTGGGGCCATAGCTCTTGCTTGCTGGACATTATTTTACAATCTCACAAAATTTAATGCAATAGCATACATTTATGATATCCTATAAAATTGTAAGTGTAATGCTTCCTATCGCCATATTTAATGTCCGCGATATGGTTATCGTGGTTAGCACATATGGCGCGAGATATACATGCTTGATCTGGTTAAATGTTTACAATAAGTAGCGTCACCATTGTGATCAACGGAAATAACCAATGTGTAGTAGGATTGTCAATTAGATCTAGTCAAGGGAACGGCATACTTAACGGGACCTCAACCGCGATTGACGAAAAGAGAAAAGTTCTAAAATACCGTATTTTTTACAATTATTAGTTTATATTGATTAAAATATCACGACTGGTATATAACATTACTTGAAAAAAGTTCATACTTTTTACGAAAAACACGAACTTGATAGAAACGCATGCTTTTAAAGGTATGGGAGTCGATGGCTGAGTTGTGTTATGCAGCGAAAACATTAACCTCATTCTTCTAACCTCGATTTAAATAATGTCTGTTTTGTGGTATTGTATTATCTTGTATTAGCATTGTCCTTTCTGTAGACACGTCGCTTTAATTCACTAGCATTGTCCTTTCTGTAGACACGTCGCTTTAATTCACGCGAATCACGATCAACGTTACAACGATAACAAGTTGAACATGGTGTATACTTTACCCGCGGATCAATTCGGGCAAAATAATAATACGATTTAAAACTGGTAACGGTATGCACATTAATGAACATGAGATCTGTCTTTTTCATTAATACTGTGTATATTCAACCATCATTTTTTTTATAGCAAATGTCAATATTGTATTTGTTTCAATATCAATTCATATATCCAGTATGTGTTATTGGTATATACAATATTGCCTCCCACCCTTGTAAGAGTGATGTTAACCTCTTAATTAGTCTCTATGTCTACATCAGTCGCATCGGGTTGCAATCTTTATTATATCCGGCAACCGCCTGTGCTAGATATATAATATATAACACTTTCCAAAGAGAGCTAATGGGAAACATCATACTATGGTTTAATCAAATATTGCCACATTCATCCATACAATACATGAATATGTCAGGGTCAAAAAGTATAGCAACACTTTTAATTCTAAAACATGTGTTTTTTAATCAAATATACAGAAATCAAGGACTTATTATACTATTGAGATGTAATTGGAAGAGGGTTTTAATTAGAAAACAAATATACTGGAGCTTACCAAAATTGGAACAGGAAAATAAACAACCACTTTCAATGCATAGTATTTGGTCTGGTCACACATACGCAGTGTATCTTATATCAAGCTAACACCGAGTATTCAGGTTCTTTGTTTTCGGCTTAAAGAGATTATACGGTTTTGTCAAATATTTATCAATTTATATAAAATGTGTAAATAAACTTATTAAACATATATTTCAATATAAATTAAAATACAAGTTAAGAAGAACATGCGTCGAAAAATGCAAAATAAGCCAGATATTTAATTCTGAAATCGAAAATGTCTGTACAGTCAAATTCATCTGCGTGTAAATCATGCAAGTACGATATAAATTTAAATTTAGTTTAACGTTTAATTTTAAATTCCTGCAATGATATCTATTCATACGACACACGAACACTAACACTAACTAAAAAGACGAATGCTTCGGTTATTGTATTCGGTTATTGTAGGAAAATACATGTATGTATGAAATATATTAGTCACAATCGGCTCGAGCGCTAATTTGTCTTTGCTGCATTTTATGAAATTCGTCTTCAGTGTATAATTGTTCTTGCCTATTTTCTGCTATCGTAACATATTTTATCAGTATATTACAATTTTACACATATCACAAATCGTATAATCTCGCTTTAAGATGGGTTCGTGCTATAATTATATGCAGCGAAAACTTAAATTGCAAATATGAGTTGGCTCTTATTTATGTTAAGTGCATATGAACTTTTACAACAGTTTAATAGTACACTAATTGTTGGACATTACAATTTGACAACTTAAATTTGTTTATTAACAAATATTATAATAATATTAATTATTTTAACCGATAGAAGTTTTTGAAAGGTGACAATAATAGAAGCAGAAATCGGTTGTCAATCAAGATATGTAACGAATATTCTTTGTACTTCTGTTGTGTATTAAAGACAACAATTACTTCAGTTTTAATTTGAAGGCCGATTGTTTTCTTGAAAGACATTTCTTGTTTGCGATATTCTTAATCTCTCGTACTTGGGTGAAGTAATATGTGTCATTCATGAAATATTGGCGATTAAGTCGTTGTTTTATGTATCGAAGAATATGTAAGTTTATAAATATGTTTTTTAATCAGGCAGCGTGTTATATAGAAGAAAGCATATGCTTTTATACTAGAATACAATGTTTAGAAACAATGAAGTCAGATCCTAAAGTAAATATGATGATGATATTGATATTCTTGACGAATATGCGGTTCTAGCTTTTTAATAAACAGAAAGACAGAAATGGCTTTTTTAAAGTAAATTAAATCCTACATGTAAACATAAATAAAAACATTACACGTTGTATCTTTATTAATTTATTGCGTGTTACTGATGCATCAGCTTTAAATGATGTACGTGTTTGTCAATCCGAACAACACAATAATATATTACTACATCCACTCGACTGTATGAATAGTAACAATCGACAAGCACGTGATCATCCATGCTTTAATAAACCATTAAATGGGGACGATTGTTAATCTGCACATTTGCCTCATTTTAATTCAAATGTCGGAATTCCGTTAGTAAAATTTAGCGGAAATAGTTAAATGATGTGTGTTTAATAACAAGTGAAACCTGTTCATGTATCTTGACTGTTACAATGCCTTTTTCCGTGTTTGAAATGTTTCCAATATAAATAAAAATAATAACTTTTAATATTTGGCAATACACCTTTGTAGCGGTTTTCAAGTATGCTGATCGGCAATTACAGGTGATAATCATTATCTTAGTGTTGCCGAACGTGATTTGTGCAAATAAAACAATTGTACCGTATGATTATTTTCTTGTAAAATAATCATTTTCCTTTTTCCTATAAAATCCCTGACTAACGCAGATTTTTTCTTGAATTTTTTTTCCACCAATGTATCATTTCTACAAAGACACTGATGAAAAATTCACCACAACGGCAGCATAACGTATTCTAAGTCGACTGACATGTATTTGTTAAAAATTGTGTATATGTTCAGTATTAATCAATATAGCATGTTTTACCATTTTATAAAAGAAAGATGAATAAATTAATCTGAATGCCGCTTTGTAAAAAAAAACAAGAATTATACCGAAGTTTTTCAAATGCGTGTAATACATATAAGCTATTTATTTCACCATCGAAGAGCGGATGTATCAACTCAGTTCATTTTTTGTTAAGGACTTATTTAGAGGGTAGATGGAAATTCCATTGGATCTAGCACAAATACTGACTTGAGTTATTAGGTTCACCATTTAGCATACGTGAGAGTTGCATTTGCTTGTTGCATGTGTTTGCCAAGACTTTTACTTCAAAATGTGTATACGTTTATGTTTCAACAGTTTGATCAACGATGTGTACACACACACGCTTGGTGTCGTAGTCCCTTTAACCCGATCAAGCCTCACGCGCATGAAGTAAACATATTCACCAATCTACAATCGCTCCGAACATCACGTGGTGTGTCATACGCTGTGCGTCATAGCGGAAGTGTTAGCACACTGTCTCAGTCTGCGCATCAATTACGTTTAATGAAAATAACACGTTATTCCTAATTAGGAAGAATGATTAAGTGAAATATTTGGAAAAAGACTTGTGACATAAACTTTGTGATATTGGACACTGTGTATAACTACTGACGTTGTCTTCAAATAAAATAAAATGCTTTCAGCAACCTAAAGCAAACTACGCGAACAGGTAAAATAAAGATCAATTTTAAAAGTTTGAAATAAGTAGAAGTAGTTATAGTAGCAGTGAAAGAAGAAGTAGTAACAGCAGAATACTTCTTATTTGTTTTATTTGAAGTAGTAATGTTCATTATCATGAGTATATTTGGATTTGAAATTAGTTGATTAATACTTTGGAACCAACGTTTCGTATTTCTTGTAAACAAGTAAACTTTGAATTTTTGATCATCATGTCATCATAAATTAACAAATCAACAAGAAACAATTATATTATTTAAATTTCCTATCATAAAATGACACACATAAACAATACATCATCATTATCATCATCATCATCATAAACAATAGCGAACAATAATTATGGATTTTATGTTTATGCCCCCATAATATACGGATAACGAAAGAAATATAGCGATCGTTCGTTCTTCTAAGTTAGCTCTGAATGACATGTTTTGTATATCATTATTGATGTTTCCCACGAATTGCGCCTGGATACTTGTAGGAATGTTATCGATGAAAACTATCAACACACCAACATCAGCTGATCGCATTAAATCCTTGATAATGATCTTACTTTTGGACAACAAATATCCGTAATTCAGAAGGTACAAATTTGTGTTAAACACAAATGATGTGATTCGTATAGCATCAATACAGCTTTACTTCTTGCATTAATATTATCTATGATCACCCTCAACACAACTCTTCAACCTGACCTCAGTTCTACCATGACATATACCAACATTAAGACTAAGACTAATACAGAAGGTCCAAATTAAAAGTTTACAAAAAATAGCATGTTGTTTTTACCATTAAGACCGCTTGTTACCAAGCATTCACACTTGGACGAATAAAATCTATGAACACTATCGAACAATTTAGTAATTTCTTTCGTAATATATGATCAATCTACGTATTTTATTTTCGTGTGATGTTCATTATTTTGTCCTTTGCTTTCTTTGTTGTGTTTGTTGTTCATCATTTCTGGACAAAACTTAAGTTCCAACTGACAAAGAATCTGAAACAATAAGTAAAAAAGTACTTAACATTTGTTACATTAATGACAGCTCTATAGCAATTGATTATCAAAATATATGCTGTTGCTTCGTTTAGTAAATTAAGACCGTTCAATATAAGTAAAACAATCATTGAAAAAAAAACATCTAATTAAATGACGAACGTATTAAATAATATTTGATCAAATGTATTCCTTAGTAAAGGGGGCGAACTTTGCGTTATATGTGTATACACTTCAATGCCTTATTCAATTTCTTATGAATAGTTACCTAACATTATGAATTAAAGCAACATAGAAGTAAAACAAAACAAATATATTTTTGAAGCTTCGCTAAGTATAACAAACAGAAAACACCCTAATTAAGTTGTTTTTCAGCAATATTAATGTATTTTATTGACACTTGACATGTTTATACTGAATCAGTATATAATAAGGTTGACAATTGGCTTTAATCAGCACAAAAATTTCGTACGCCCTGTCGTGTGAAAGACGGGTGATCCGGTCTTGTTAAACTTATCATTATCGTGTGATAGTCGTGGTACACAGATACTATACAATAGCAATTACTCATGCTCCGTCTGTGTTTCTCTTTATCTCTCGGTCTCACCATTTCTCGATTTCTTTGACTATCGATTTGTTTTCCTCTCTATATTACTTTCTGTTTCATCTCACTATCTCTCTTCATTCTAAAAATGTTCATCGCACTCTCTCCTTCCCTCCCACTCGCTCGCCCATATACCGTCTTCTCCCTATTCCACTATTATGTAGTCTCTTAACTTTGGCACAAATTCTCACTTCACGAACTCTCTCTTTCTTCACTGACTCGCATTTTTCTACAACTCTCATATTCCCCCCTATGCACTCTATCTATCTACTTCTAAGATACTCTGTCTCTCCCACTTTCTATTACGATCTCTTGATGATAATGATGATGATGATGATGATGGTGGTGATGGTGGTGATGATGATGAGGATTATTATGATGATGATGATACTGATGCTGATGATGGTGACGGCGGTGGTGATGGTGATGATGATGATGATGATGATGATGATGATGATGATGATGATGATGATGATGATGATGATGATGATGATGATGATGATGATGATGATGATGATGATGATGATGATGATGATGATGATGGTGATGATGATGATGGTGATGATGATGATGATGATGATGATGATGATGATGATGATGATGATGATGATGATGATGATGATGATGATGATGATCTCAATTATCATACCAGACTAATTGATCAAAGCATTTCGACACCAAAAACATCTCTTTCACTTAGTAAGATAGTAAAAGTTACATGAACCCCACATTGTACATTTATTTTAATAACAACTTGTTCAAAATGCAAACCTAAGCCCGATATTATTCAACTTGAAAATAGAACATGCCACTTATCCGATGGCGAAGATAACACACTTATGAGAATGTGTCTTTATTCAAACAACACTGTTGTACACTATACAATATCAACTGCTAGCATAAGACCAGATTGTCAGAAACTAGGGTTAGTGTATATGTATGTAATTTCATTGAATAAGTACAGTGTAACATCTGCTTTCGCTTTTCTCTAATTGTCATTTCTCAACTTTCGCCCCGCCTTAACGGTCCTCAGATTGTATTGTTTTGAACATGTGTCTACAAAATACACGCAATCTTATGTCGATGTTGGCAGGTGTCATGTTTGTATTCATGTATTAAGCCCAAGTCTCACTATTGCCGGCAGAGTCCTGGTCCATCCCGGTTTTCTAACGCCGGTCGACCTGCGAGAACCAGGATGATTCGTATAATTTTTTAAACGCCGTCACACTATTTCCCGGTGCGGCCCCGGTTGAAGCCGGTCAACAACCCGGCAGAAACCCGGTCAACCCCGGATTAGCTTCGGTTCATCCTGGTGAAGCCCCGGCAGAGCCCTGGTTGTCTACGGTAATGCCCAGATGGAACCCCGGTTAAAGCCGGCAGCGTCCCGGCAAAGCCCCGGTATACCGTAACTCCGCCGGCACTCTCCGGGGCTATACCGGCATCAGACGCCGGCAAAGCTACAGCAACGCCTCGGCTTAACCCCGGTCGTCGCCAGTAATGCCCCGGAGGAGCCCCGGTGAATGCCGGTGGCGTCCAGGCAGAGCGCCGATTTACCGATGTACCGTAGCTATACCGGGACTCTGACGGCATTCACCGGGGCTCCACCTAGGCACCACCGGTGACACCGGGGCTTTGCCGTAGCTCTGCCGGGGTCTGTATGAGCCCCGGTTGAGCTACGGTGCCGTCTCGGTTGTTGCCGGTGCCGTCCCGGTTGTTCCCGGTGCCGCGCCGTTCGTTGCCGGTCCTCCCCGGTGACTCCCGGTTCATACCGGAGGTATTACACATTTGAATACTTTCTTGGTGGAGCACCAGTTCATCCCGGTAGAGCCCCGGTTCATCCCGGTAGATCCCGAATCACGCACCGGGATTCCACCGGCATGATAGCGAGACTGGGCCTTAAAGGTTGATTGAATTCGAGATTATAGACATACGTGAGATATAGTTGTTTAAACAGGATTTTCCTTTAACAGGAAGAACTTAGTTTATATTAAGTATGAACCTTATGGGATACATTCCTTTTTATATTGTAATAAATGTGGACGATAACCCAAAACTCCCTGTGGACGTCCTACTATTTAACTTTTAGTTTATATACATGCCAGGGGTTACTAGATTTACCGAAAGTGTTCGCTTTCAGTACTTAAACACGAAAGCGCAGTGGACTTACCGAAAGCGCAATGGAATTACCGAACGCACATTAAAACAATGTGCCTTTTCTTTTTATTACAGATTTTACTGTTGCAAAAATGGTCAGTTATTACTTGAAACAACAATACAATTGTGTAATTAGGATATGCTTGCAATTGCTCGTCTTTCATGGTGATCATGGTCGACCTAGCGTGATGAAACGCGCAAGATTGCGGTGATTTTTCATCCAAAATAAATAATGACCACCGCGTGTCGGTGATTTAGGCAAAAATCGCGGGCCGCGTAGTGTACATTAGTCTAGGTTTGGTATTCTTGACAATGATAAATTACATTAAGGATATTTGAATTAGCACAGGTATATTAGTCAAAGAATGGCATTCCTGACTGTGATAGCTAACATTTAGGATGTTTGAATTTACACAGGCATATTAGTCAAGGTACTGTTTTTCTGACAATGATAAATAACATTTAGGATGATTAAATTTACACGGGTACATTAGTCAAGGTATGGCATATATATTGTACTATGGTAAATTACATTAAATATGTTTTAATTTACACGGGTACATTATTAGTCAAGGTACGGTTTCCTGACTATGATTTATAACATTTAGGATGTTTGAATTTACCCAGGTACATAAGTCAAGTTATGGTACAGTACAGCCAAGGCGGAACAAACATATTTCGCGATCCGCGGCGGCAAGGCGAAACGAGTCGATGCCGCGTCAGCTGTTGAAGCTGCCTAAGTATGTGGCGGCAAGTCAAATTTTGCCGCGGAGCTTCGCATCTGTCCGCCGCGGATGCCGAGGCAAGCCTCGATCCGCGACATGACGCCGAGTCGATGCGTACATGTATCATAAAATAAACAATCTTTTTTAAATGATTAGTTTTTTAAAAAAATAAAAGAACATTTATAATAATATGTCAAATCATAATATTTAATGTGCGCGGATTCAAAATAAAATAGATAACATAGTTAATAAAAAAGTGTGCTGTTGTGTTTTTAGTGAGTGCATTCCCGTTTATAAACAAATTGTTGTAAGTCATCAAAATAAAACACGATTCTCAAGGGCATGTATTAATTCAATTTCATTTATAATTTATCTTTGTCATTTTAAGAATCGGCTTAAGTAGTTTAACTTACTTTGTGTGCATCTATTAATTGCACTGTTTCATTATTATTTTATATTGAAGTGATATTATGGGCATTTTTCACTGTTGAATTGAACTGAAAAGAATAAACAGGTCAAAAGAGTTAGTGAAAATGTGGTTACTGACAATTAGCTGCAACTCATCTTGCTACCAGCTGTTTATAAAATTAGATATTTTTTTATGACTGGACATTCTGATCTGTTAAACAAAATAGTGTCTTTGTGTTGTTTGAACGAATCTGCACTAAAACTAAATTCACATCTTAAATCGAATACTTTCTGTCGTAAGTTGGGAAAAAGGAAAGTACGGTTGATATACAAATGAATTACTTTCTCTTTCCTGGATATTGTTTTAGTATGTTGATGCTGCATTCACAAATATAAGTGTATCTTAAGTGAAAACAAAAACAATAAATAACGGTTGCGATAGACACCTATTAACTGTTAGATGATCATTAGAAAACTTTAAATGATCTACAAACATTTGTTTTTGGTTTAATTTTTACGACAACATGTATTATCATATAAGCATATTTAGTGTGCCTGGCAAGTAAGTAAGTTTTCTGCCCGTAAAGAATGTATTTTACACATTAACAAGGTCACGTAAGTATGTACAATTGTTTTCCCTTTCATATCGAGACATCAAGGCGACCAGGCAGCTGTTTTTACACCCACAAGTGGTCAAGGCTCAAGAAGATGGGTGGATTTATAATTGCATGTTGTTTTTGCTATTATATTTTAGCAGAGTCAATTAGCAGTTTGAAGCCACAGAACGTTTGCTTGAGGAAGGACTGGGCGAGCTGTAGTTTTTTTTACATGTAAATCAACCCAGAACATGGAACTGTGTATTGTGTGACATTATTTAATATTAAATGTATTCGAATTGTGTTATTTGTCGAAAATTCAGACTTATCACAGATGTAAAATAATTGATAAAGCTCCTGAAACACAAACATAAAAAACGCTATCTCAATATAAAATAAAGTATGTTGATAATGTGTTATGATTTATGCAATCAAATAACAATAGGTATTTGTAATAAAGATTTTTGCCATTTACTTCCGACTTACGTTGTCCTTGTAACACTGCTTGAATAAAACAGCCAAACACTGAAAATGAAATACAAATATGTAAATAACAAATTACCGGTAACGCTACATCGTGTTTAGAAGCGGTTACCACTTACGTTATAATTTACTTCCGACTTACGCTGTCCTTGTAACACTGCTTGAATAAAACAGCCCTACACTGAAACGGAAATAAAAATATGTTACTACATGTACATGTACATTCAAACACTTAAACGCTACATCCTGTGTATATAGAAGCGGTAACCATTATATTTTACAAATATCTAATTAAAGGCTTCATTTAGAATAAATATAGATATATTTAAAGACGTGATATAATATAAATATTCTGTAAAGCATCATATAAAAATCATATCCGCTTATTAAAGTAATATCATGGGCACATTTAACTGTTGAATTGAGCTGAAAAGAATGAACAGGTCAAAATAGTTTGTTGAAATGTGGTTACTGACCAATTATCTGCAACACATCTTGCTAGCCTACCAGTTGTTTATACAATTTTGTTATTATAGTCGATATTTTAATGACTCATCCAGTCCTCTAAGAAAAAAAGGATCTGTAGAACAAAATAGTGTCTTTGTGTCGTATAAACGAATCTGCACTAAACCTAGATTTGCAACGTAAATTGAATAATTTTTGTCATCAGTTGTCAAAGTACGGTTGATATTCAAATGCATTATTTTCCTCTTTTCGGGATATTGTTTTAGTATGTTGATGCTGCATTAACAAATATAAGTGTATATAAGTGATAAAACACAAACAATAAACAATGGTTGCGATAGGCACCTATAAACTTTACGATGCCCATGATATCACTTTATAACATGAAACTAATAACTATGAAAGTGGCGTAAATCTAGGTTTCTATGCTACACAAATGAACATGTAGATGTATATCTGTTCACTTGATCCGCCGCGTACCTATGCGGCGGATTCACTCCGCGAAAGTACGCGAGGTTGATACAGGCTCGGCGTCGTTGCGCGGAAGGATGCCGAGTGCCGCGGCGATTCGCCGCGTGAACACACAATTGGGCAGCTGCGTCCAAATAATCTTGCCGTGGCGTAGCCGCGGATAATGTTTGTTCCGCCTTGGCTGTACTGTATATCTGACTATGATAAATAACATTTAGGATGTTTGAATTTACACGGGTTTATTAGTCAAGGTATGATATTCCTGACTATGATAAATAACATTTAGGATGTTTGAGTTTACATGGGCACATCAGTCAAGGCATGGTATATCTGACTATGATAAATAACATTTGGGATGTTTGAATTTACACAGATACATAAGTCAAGGTATGGTATTCTAGACAATGATAAATAACATTTAGAATGTTTGAATTTCCAATGTACATTATTAAAGGTATGGTATTTCTGACTGTGGTCAATAACATTTAGGATGTTTGAAATTACACGGGTACATAAGTCAAGATATGGTTTATCAGACTATATTATAACATTTAGGATGTTTGAATTTACACTGATACATTAGTCAGGGTATGGTATTCCTGATTATGGTAAATAACATTTAGTGTGTTTGAATTTTCACAGGTAAATAAGTCAAGGTATGGTATTCCTGACTTTGATTAATACCATTTAGGATGTTAGAATTTAAACGGGTAAATTAGTCAAGGTATGGTATATCTTTCTATGATAATTAACATTTAGGATGTTAGAATTAACACGGATACACTAGTCAAGGTATGGTATTCCTGACTATGGTAGATTATAAACATTTAGTATGTTTCGATTTACACGGGTATATTAGTCAAGGTATGGTATATCTGACTTTGATAAATAATATTTAGGATGCTTGAATTAACATGGGAACGTAAGTCAAGGTACGGTATTTCTGACTATGGTAAATAACATTTAGGATGTTTGAATTTACACTAGTATTGTCGAGGTATGGTATTCCTGACTATGATAAATAGCATTTAGGGTGTTTGAATTTACACGAGTACATTAGTCAAGGTATGATATTATGACTATTGTAAATAACATTAAGGATGTTTGAATTTACACAGGTACATTATTCAAAGTATGGTATATCTATATATGATAAATAACATTTAGAATGTTTGAATTTAAACGGGTACATTAGTCAAGGTATGGTACTCCTGACTATGAACAATAACATTTAGGATGTTTGAATTAACACAGGTACATTAGTTAAAGTATGGTATTTCTGACTATGATAAATAACATTTAGGATGCTAGAATTTACAAGGGTACATTAGTTAAGGTATGGTTTTTATGACTATGATAAATACAATTTAGAATGTTTGAATTTACAAGGGTACATTAGTCAAGGTATGGTATATCTTTCTATGATAAATAACATTTAGGATGTTTGAATTTATACTGGTACATTACCTACATGTAGGCTAGGTATGGTATTTCTGACTATGATAAATAACATTTAGGATGTTTGAGTTTACACAGGTACATCAGTCAACGTATGGTATTGCTGACTATGATAAATAATATTTAGGATGTTGAAATTTACACAGGTACAGCCACAGTGTTTTATCATTATGATTATGCTGGTCCGGTTCATGAGTTAAATCTGATGCAATTACCAAGAAAATCATAGTGGGATTCTGAATTAAATTGCAGAACCTAAGGAGTGCCCCAATCAAATTGAAATGGGAAAAATACAGAGACCTATTCATGCTTTGCAAAGCTCATATTCATTCCAAGTGTCCACCATTCATTCTTCTTTCTCCTCCCCCATGAAAATTTTGTGTGAAAATTACTGATAAATTAATGTTTGGATGTAAACATTAAGGACCATGTTAATGTTTTTGATTTTTGTTTTGTTTGTTTATAATGAAATTATAATGGACCTAAACATTAAAAATATAGGAATAGTGTGTAATTATGACAATAAATGTTTTAATTGCATAATGCAGACTTTTAATTGCATATCATTTGCTAATTATTTCACAAGTTTTGGAATGAAATGACTGTATAATGTATTCTTTGTACATAGTTTGATTTTAACAAAGTCAATTGCATTTTAGTATAATTGCATAAAATGGAAATAAAACAAATCTTTGCTAAATTAAAAAAAATAAGATAAAGGAAATAACATATTTCAATTTGATATTACTTAAAGGGGCCTTTTCACAGATTTTGGCATTTGTTTAACTTATTCATTAAATGCTTTATATTGATAAATGTAAACATTGGATCATAAAAGCTCCAGTAAAAAATCAAGAAAAAAAATAAAAAAAAGGAAAAGAACATTGCCCGCAGCAGGTTTCGAACCAGTGACCCCTGGAGTCCTGCCAGAGTCCTGAAGTAAAAACGCTTTAGCCTACTGAGCTATTCCGCCGAGTACACATGATTGACGTATTTTATACCTTATATAAGTAATCTTCGTAGTTTCACAAAATTTAACGACAAAAACAGAACTCTCCAAATTATTCAATCGTTTCGCGTTGCAACGCTTTATAATTTTTAGGTTTTAAAATCGTCAAAAGATGCATATAATGGCTATATTAGAGCATGGTTAATGTTCAGTATTACTGTTTCCTCACAAATATCATAACTAAAACGAAAACTTACGAATCTGAAACAACTTTTTTCAATTTTGTCAATTTACCAAAGCGTGAAAAGATCCCTTTAAGGTAAATTTACTTTTATAAATATTAAAGATACCTGCCATGTCAAAACTTTAGTGTACATTTTCACTTGCAACTGTTATGTGACATTGTATCAATGATAACATTATTGTAATACCCTCATTCATTTTATGCTTACTTTTGTCAAGCAAATAGCATAACCTAAAAAGAAAAATTGTGTATTTTGATGGAAGCTTTAAATTAATTTCATCTCATGAGCACCAGACATGACATTTTCACTCATGGCTTCGCCCCTCATGAAAATAATGCATCTGGTGCTCACTTGATGACATAAATTTTATCTCCCACTCTTATAAAACAAATATACTCTATGTACAAAGCTCATGATTTCATGAAATAATGTTATTGATCTAATGTCCTTCATTATATTGGATTATCCAGCATGCTTGCATAATAGATATGTAAATTCAAACATCCTTAGAAAAAAAAGAGAAAAAAAAAGTTTCAAGCTGGATTCAAACTTGGACTGCACCACAGACTGATGCAATTATGTTTGCTGGCACTTGTTTCAAAGATAAAGTAAATGTAATAAACTGTGGCAAATATGGTAACTTTATGACAAATGGCATAGAATTCCTATTGATATGAATACATCAAGCTTACCAGTTTAATTTGTTTCTGTGACAAAAATATAGTCATTCACTTAGTTTTGAAAATATAATTTAAAACTTTATAATATTTTATTTGCCTTGGACAATCTAGAGTTCAGTCCCCTCAAATGCTTATAAGTACCGTAATTACTCTATGTTTTTGGACACTCTAAGTTTTCGGACACCCATTTTTTTAGCAAAAATAATTATTTTTCGTTACTCTTAATTTTCGGACACACGAGTTTTTGTTCATAATTTATGTCTCTAAGTTTTCGGACAGTATATTTTACAGCCATATTTTGCCAAATATCAGTCCTGTTTTCGATATCTAACGACACTTCGATCATGGGGTTTTACAACCAAATTAACATCATAAAACATGGCAGGTGCATGCCTGAGGGCAACGGACCATTACATTTGCGTTATTGGGTAAATAACCTGTAAACAGGTATTAAACAATGGTTTTGCTCGATAGCATAAGCGTTATGACAATTACCAGGGGTAGTGCCAATTAACAGTTCAGTTATCTACCGCAATGGTACTACCCCTTCTCAGTAAAATAACTGTGACAAATACTATATGCTTCAAAGTGTGATGCACCTTATTGCAAGTTTTACGAACATTGGAAGGTGTTAGACAACAGCTATCGGAAATGAACAAATAAAGAATTCATAGTTTGCTTTTTTATTGTGTTAATTACAGGTTCATACTAGCGAGTATCGGTACATCACATGCTCATCATCAAACTCGTTGGTCAAAGTACACTTTTATAGTAACTTTCTGTCAAATAAATTAAGCATTTAAAATTATTGAAAATACAGTGCAAACATATATCATTGTAATTAATACTATACGGCATGGTATTTTACAAGCGCGTGCTATTACCGGTAGTCGTTGTGATACAATTGACGCTATTTTCGGACACTTCAATTTTCGACTCTAAGTTTTCGGACACCTGTATTTTGTCAATAATTTATGTATCTAAGTTTTCGGACAGGAAAGAAAATAATTATTTTTAAGTGTCCGAAAACATAGAGTAATTACGGTACTTATAAATTTGAGACATGCTGTGGGAAAATCAAACTTTGGCGTTTGTGACCAACATGGATCAAGATGAGCCTGTGCATTGGTGCAGTCTCATCAGGATTCATGCTGTTTTATAAACTTATAAAGCTTGTGCAACACTTAAAAGGTCTGAAAATTAACAGCATGGATCCTGGTGTGATTGAGCGGATGCGCAGGCTCATCTGGATTCATGCTTACAATTCATTTATTCCTTACAATTTTAGTTACATGTACATGTACTTCTGATGACTGCCATTTCCTTGTTCTAGTTTTATCATAAGAGAGAAGGCTTTGTGAAAGTGACCCCTGGTTAGTTACATGAAACACATACTATCCTTATACTGTTTACATTATTTTAGTTCAATAAACTGTTGATTGAAGTTAAATATATTTTTGCTTGAGATTCCAGTACCCTGATACTGGACACCTGTGTTATTTTGTAAGTTACCAGTCTTGTCAGTTGTAAGTACCTGGCCAGTCATGGTTTGCGTTTTCTACAGTTTAAATGAAACCAACCGTCCATTGAAGTATACTTAATTTAATGTCATTGAAAGATTACATTATAAAATTAAGGTTATAAACAAAAGGACATGTTCATTAAAACTCATCCTTTAGTTACAATGTTTTTTGGATATTGCAAAACCATCAAATTTAGATAAAAACTTAGTGCAAAAGAAATGTATCTTCAGATACAATAGTTTTGCACCAAGATATATTGGCTAAAAAGGAATAAATTTTAACGCAACAGTATTGTATCTTGATATTCAAATACATTTAAATGAATCAATATCTAAACAAATTGATAACTGTAATGTTTAAATAAAGTTATTTACTACAAGTTTTAGCCTGGTTTTTATCAGGAAGTGAAAATTAGGGAAAAACACTGTATTATGTGAATTGGGAATAAAACATCAAACTGGGAATGGACATCATTTTGGTGATTTTCTCTAACAAAACTATTCATTTCATGATCTTCATTTATTTTTGTAATATATTATCTATAATTTAAGCTAAATAAGCAATTTTCCATGACTTTTTCATTAACAGTGATTCAGTCGTCGAAATTCGCACTAGTCCGACAGCAAAAAACTAGTGTTTTTTCTTTCGGGCTTGTAGGAAATCCAATATTACAAGCCCGACGTGCTTGTACAATTCATTAAACAGAAAACAAGTTCCACTTTCATTTTCAATATTTGTAAAAAAAGTTTTGAGTCCCTTAAATCAACAGCCGCTTATGTTTTAACACACTGCGCACACGTGCTGGGCAATCAGCCGATAATTGAATTACTGCGCATAAAGCGCATGGATTTGTGGTTCCCGGATTACTATTATGTAAAATAAATGTTTTGCGTTGCGTTTGGGACACAGAGAGTAATGGCCGAACAGTTGTCATTCAAGTACGTCGATGAGGAATGCGAATCTGAGGTAACTGTGATTGACGCATTTGTCAACTGGCTTTTTGTAGAATATTTATTACCTGGCACTTAATTGCTTATATATTTTCTGGTGGTTCAGGTTTGCTCTCTCTTTCACATGGATATATGGGATACATTTCTGCTAATTTTTTTACCTAAACTTTATGTATATATTTATAATTGTGATTTGATTGAAATCCGTGTGTGAAATAGAGAATAATAGGTTAGTGTTGATTATAGATCAGGTTTAAAATGCGAGGCCCAGAAAACAAAAAGCACGAGCCTTGGCGAGTGCTTTTTCGTTTTCGTGCCGAGCATCAGGTTAACCTGATCTATAATCAACACTAATCTATTATTCTATTTATCCCACTTTTTATTTTGTAAACCTTTTTGTTTATTTAAATTTAAAACAAAATTAGTTTGACTGGATAATTTCGCTTGATTTATGACGTCATTTCGTCGAAATATTGACGTCATTTCCTGCCGTTGATTATAGATGATATTTAATCAACGGGACTTTAATCAACCGAATTCGCTGTAAAAGTGGGATAAATTAATTTCTTCTTATTTCAGGATCCAAAAGAGGCAGGCTCAGATAAAGAGGAAGCTATATAACTTGGATGAGGATGAAATTAATAAGAGATTTGTATTGTATTCTAAAGATTGAATAAATGAATGCTTCTTTGGATGTTTTATGTTATGTTTATCTGCATTTTTAACAAAAATGTTTGGGCTAGTAAAATCTGACTCGGGCTTGTTCAAATTCCCATAGCACTAGCCCGACTTGCTTGTAGATTTAAATCTGAATTTCAATGACTGGTGATTGTATTTTTATCATTTAAAGTGTATTTTTAAACCGTGTCCATGCGCGGCATGGACACAGTTTCATTTCATGAGGATTTTTTGTTAAATTAATAAAAAATCCAGTTTTGAAGTAAAATCAATTTAAATGATACTATTATATATGCAAGTATCTGTTTTAATTATAAATTGTCAAAGTAGATGAATACAACATATGAAACTGCATATTATGCACTTTTGATAAAACACAATTTATTCCCAAATTGATGTCTTATGCCCAATTCACATAATACAGTGTTGGAAACAAGAATGTTTTTTCGATCTCCTGTAAAATTCTAAAAATCTGAGTTACAATAGTTTTGCGCCAAACCCTCGATGTATGTTTTGATAATTGGAACTATTGTTTGTGTAAATTAAATATAATTTAGAAACAAAATAAGCACAGAGAAAAATAAGAATATAGAAACATAATAATAATTTTAAAGGCCCTAAGGTAAAACTTATTTTTCATTTCCTTGGTATAATTTGTTTTTAAATACAAAATACCAAAAAAACAAAACAAGAATAAATTGAATAATTTACATACCATCAATGACTGTATAGTCATTTTGAGTGTTTTTATTCGTTCAAATTCAGGATCAGTGAAGGGGCTAATTCCTAATGAAAAAGGTTTATATTTTCCCAAATGGGTCCTTCACATTCCTAATTCAAGTTTTCAAAAAAAAAATGTTTGTAATAAGTCTGACCATTAAGTTGATCACCAATCAAGCTCTACAAGTTGAAAATAGATTTAATTAGGAACTCGCACGTTGTGGTTTTTTCGATTTCTGAGCGCGCACGGTAGGTAAAAACATTGTCATTAATACAATAATGACACGTAAGGTCGATATCCGATTTGCTTCCCATTCAGAAGTGGATAATAAGTATTTAAACAACAGTCAATGTTTCTTTTAGGAAATGTCCAAATTCAAGTATTTTTGTTGTTATTACTATTTCTATTATTATAAATAATTACGCATATAACAAATCTAACACTGATATTCATGTCTGTCAGACGTTTAATACAGGAATAAAGTCTAAATACACCGTTCAGATGTACAGCCGCCCAGAGCTCCAGATATAAATTTGGTCAAATTATTATTTACTCCCTATTTTAAAAATTAACTCTTATTTTACCCTCTATTTATAAAATTAATTCTTAACAATATATTACCAAATAATGTTTTATTCATTGTTTTTGACACATCAATAATTCAACATTTTGGTTTATAGTCTTGGAAAAGCCTGGCTTTCCTTCTCCGTTTCTTGCTTTCCCATAATCTGACAGCTTCGCAAGAGCTTATATGTTCATCAATTATTGACAAAACCATGCTTTGGGGCATTTGAATCTAATTGAAAGAATGCATGCAGCGTAGACTTTTGACACTGAAATGGCTTTTTTTGCCTTCCATGCTTCGATACATCCCTTCGGTCCACCATTTTGATTTTTTATGTAAAACGGTCACTTCCGCGCGATTAGGGACCATACAGACCATGGACCATACGGCCCAGACTATACGGCCCAGATTCTCGGACCATACTGCCCAGATTATCTGACCATACGGCCCAGATTTGCGTACCATACGACCCAGATTTGCGAAGCATAGGGACCATGTCTTAATTAATATTTCTTTCGCGTTCCTTCAATATTGTATGAATATATTTAAAGCCACACATCTTGAAATGAAATACTTGGCATAGCAAATATAAGTATAAATAAGAAACATATTTTATCTATGCCAATTAGAATATATGTGGTGGTTACAAGGTATAAATCCGTCTATTTTGCACTTTAAAACTTTAAAATAATCACGTTTGTCGAAATGGACGTATACGTCTAGAAATCCTACTTTCGGTTTTAAAAACGGTACTGTTTGAAATATAATAAATTACTAGCTAATTAGGCTACATATTTAATTTTATCTATCTCAATTAGAATATATCTGGTGGTTACAAGGTAGAAATCCGTATTTTTTGCGCTTAAAACTTAAAAATATTCGCGTTTGTCAAAATGTATGTATACGTATAGAAAACCTACTTTCGGTTTTAAAAACGGTACCGTTTGAAATATAATAAATAACTAGCTAATTAGGCTACATATTTAATTTTATCTATCTCAATTAGAATATATCTGGTGGTTACAAAGTAGAAATCCGTATTTTTTGCGCTTAAAACTTAAAAATATTCGCGTTTGTCAAAATGTATGTATACGTATAGAAATCCTACTTTCGGTTTTAAAATAAAACATATATAAATAAATTACTTGCTAACTAGGCTATGGATTTAATTACACTTTTGCACACTTCCAAATTGCATCTATATGTATTGATTAAAATGTAGTTCATTTCCAGGTGTGTGGCTGTAAGAAAATATTAAAATTGTAGTATTTCATTTTCATTCAAGCATGTTTTATATTATTTCATCGTGTAAGGATTATCGGACTATACGGCCCGGATTTGCAGACCATACGGCCCAGATTTGCAAAGCATACGGACCATGTCTTCATTAATATTTATTTCGTGTTCCTTCAATATATACTGTATGAATACATTTAAGAAAATATTAAAATTGTAGTATTTCATGTTCATTCAAGCATGTTTTATATTATTTTATCGTGTAAGGACACAAATATTGATACCTTTGTAAATTTCTTTATTGTTTGTTGTAATATCGACATCCAAAATACACATCTATTTCAGCACATATATATAGAACACTTCTAAACAAAATACATATCTATGTACAACAAATAAAAACAACAACATTTATAGCAATTTTGTGAGATGTGAGCAAAGGAATGTACAATTACAAAGTTTTATTTATTATTACATACAATCAAACAAAAAACAAACAGGTAAAACAAATATATATATATATATAAACTATATTCATAACAATTTCGAGATCTAGACTCACAATGTATAAGAACAAATATTTATTATAAATAACCAAACAAACAGATTTTTATACCTTTTAATTCAATTGTTCACACTAGCAAACAAACAAACACACGTACACAATTTAGAATATGGTAAGACCATGTACATACTTTAAATTAATATTGTCTTCAATAATAACGATTGTCACACTTTACCTTTAATTAGTAATTTAAGACGTGCTCACTCTATTAGCATTAGTGTATTTCTCAACATCAATCAATATTTATGTTATAAATAGCGCAACAGATGTGCAAACATAAGCCGTGGTTGTCTACAATTATAACGATTATCACACTTTACCTTTAATTGGTACTTACAGATGTGTTTATCAATTAGGGTATATTATCAATTATTGTAATATATAAGATCAATCAGTAGGTGTCATACATAGGGCGTATCCAATATACAAACATACGAGTCACTTCTTCGAGTGTCATACCCCTATTGCAGTTATAATATATACTTTGACTGCTCAACTTCATTAAATAGGAATAAAAAAGTGTTGTATAAACATACATTATTGATACAGTATGTATTGTTTGCATTTATTTGTTAATATACAGTACAGCCAACGCGGCACAAACATAATCCGCGGCTACGCCACGGCCTGATTATTAGTATGCGGCGGCTGAATTGTGTGTTCACGCGGCGTATCGCCGTGGCACTCGGCATCGATCCACGCAACGACGCCGAGTCTGTATTAACTTCACGCACTTTCGCGGAGTAAATACGCCTCATACGTACGCGGCGGATGAGTGAAAAGATATCCACCTACATGTACATACATTTATGTGTAGCGTAGAAACCAAGATTTACGCTGGTTTCATAATTATTATTTTCACGTTTTAATAAGCGATATGACACTTTATGCGCTTTAACAAATTATCGTTTAATTATTTACGCGCAACTGTAAATGTTTCGTTCGATTATCATTGTTAAATTTGTAATCCAAAACAAACTTCCAAATTTTAATGCTAACGCAACCTTTGGCAAATTCTAGCTTCAAATAAACAGTGCTAAAATATCCTTTGTTTAATAAAAAGCGCGCGAAAATTATGCAGACAGGTAGAACGGCGTTTGGAAAGTGTGGGTGTATTTTGTGTTGTATAAATACATGAACATCACGTCAGGCGTATATCGCATGTTCAGTGGAAAAAAAAAACGCCCCAATTAGACGTTATTTTATCATCTCTTTAAATAGTAACAAGAAATATCTTTAAAAAAGATATACGGCGTTGATTGTGGTTGCAGTTAATGAAAGGTAAAGACTTCAATGAATGAGATCAAAGATAGTGAATGTCTTTTTCTGTGCAGTTCTTAGCTGCAGCAAACGCAGTACGGGATGATACGCGGAGTTTTCGCGGCTTATTTTACATTATTACATATTGCTTGTCATAAACGTATAGATACAAAACAGAAAACCAAAAGAAGAATGGAAGTGAAATTAAAACATATGAGTCAACCGGCCACACGCGAAGTATCCGTATATATTTTAAATATTTATTCGCGCGTTCTTCAAACAAACCTGTTTTAGTGGTTTGTCTGGCGTTGCTATTTGATTCGATTTTTAACAGTATCGAGAATCATTGCGCTCATGCATAATTCATTAGTCAATATGATGGCATAATTCTTGTTAAATTAATTAAAAATAATATGTATCATGGTATTGTTGTAAAACACATTAAGAATCTATTATTGACATACCATATGATATTGCTGGATATCTTCATTTAACATCTGTCTGGTCTAAAGAAAATTCCAGTTCACCTAGTTCACGCTTTAGCGTCTTTATTATGTAACGATTATTTTCCTGGCCGCGAACTCCGATCAGCACATAGGGTAGAGACGCAGCGATGACCTGTATGTAAACTCTGACATTCGCACACAGTGGCCGCAAATTGACCCGATATACATGTACCTTGCGAGTTGAAATGCAATGCATTAAAGTGAGTCTTCGCTTCCACTGCTCTTTATACTTTAACATGTTAACATGTTGACAGGAATATGGAAGTTAGTAATAAATATGAGGAAATAGCCTTTAAGTGCAAACGTTCTTGCGCTGAAAATCTTCTGAAAATAAAAGGTGGACGCACAAACTGTATTGATGTCGAGATTGAGTGTAAAACTGTTCTATCTATTAAGCCTTTTCATTAGATATAAAATTGTTTCATGCTGAACACGCAGTAAAACAGTGTTACAAAGACGCGGACATGTTTCCAATGTTCTGGTCGTATTCTCAAATCAGCCAATGCAGTCAATGAAGTGTATTCATCTGTACCTGGCCGCGGGAAGTTTTATTTGAATTCTATTGGACGCTAACAAAGGTCAGGCTAAGATGAAAAGCTGGCTTAATACAGCTTACGCCGAAAAAATGCCAAAATGTATTTGATACTAAAGGAAATATCGAGAATGTCTGTGTATCGTAAATATTTACCAGCATTTGCTTCATAACTGGCATATACGGGATTATCGGGTAATTAGAAGCGATATTAACTAAATAATATGAACAAAATAAAACGTGTTTATATACGCATATTCAAACAATAGTTGTAATAAGCTGATAATTAACAAAACAACAAATACGTCGTCACCGTCTTGATTATTGATGTGGCTTCAAGCTGCTAATTTTCTCAGCTTAAATAGAATAGCAAATTCAACATGCAATTAATTTATAAATCCACCATATGCAGGAGCCTTGACTACTTGTATGTGCGAAAAACATAATTACGTGACCTTGTTTATGTGAAAAATACATACACTACGGGCGGGAAACAAACTTAATTGGCCAGACACATTAACTATGCTTACATGTATATGCTAATACAATCCGCGCACAATAAATTTATTATGATTTTAATTATTATTATAATTGTTCTTTTAAAATTTGTTAACTACATGTACAGTACAGCCAAAGCGGCACAAACATAATCCGCGGCTACGCCACGGCCAGATTATTAGTCCGCGGCGGCCGAATCGTGTGTTCACGCGGCGTATTGCCGTGGCACTCGGCATCGATCCGTGCAACGACGCCGAGTCTGTATTAACCTTGCGTACTTTCGCGGAGTAAATCCGCCGCATACGTACACGGCGGATCGAGTGAAAAGATATCCACCTACATGTACATACATGTATGTGTAGCGTAGAATTAATCACGCGCAATTGTTTATGTATCGTTCGATTATCATTATTAAATTTGTAATCCGAAACACACTTCCGAATTGTAATGCTAACGCATCCTTTGGCAAATTCTAGCGTCAAATAAACAGTGCCAAAATATCCTTTGTTTCATAAAAAGGGCGCGAAAATTATGCAGACATGTAGAACGTCGTTTGGAAAGTTTGGGTGTATTTTGTGTTGTATTAATACATGAACATCACGTCAGGCGTAAATCGCGTGTTCAGTGGAGAAAAAAAAACGCCCCGATTAAACGTTATTTCATCATCTCTATAATTAGTAACAAATGCCAAAATGTATTTGATACTTAAGGAAATATCGAGAATGTTTGTGTATCGTAAATATTTACCAGCATTTGCTTTAAAACTGGAATATACGGGATTATCGGGTAATTGGTAGCGATATTAACTGTATAATATGAACAAAATAAAACGTGTTTATATACGCATATTCAAACAATAGTTATAATAAGCTGATAATTAACAAAACTACAAATACGTCGTCACCGTCTTGATTATTGATGTGGCTTCAAACTGCTAATTTTCTCAGCTAAAATATAATAGCGGAATCAACATGCAATTAATTTATAAATCCACCATATGCTGGAGCTTTGACCACTTATATGTGCGAAAAAATAATTACGTTACCTTGTTTATGTGTGAAATACAAACGCTACAGGCCGGAAACAAACTTAATAATTGGCCAGACACATTAACTATGCTTACATGTATATGCTAATACAATCCGCGTACAATAAATTTATTATGATTTTAATTATTATTATAATTGTTCTTTCAAAATTTGTTAACTACATGTAACTAATAATTTTAAAAAGATTTTTAGCCGGATTTTTTTCGAAAAAATCTCGGCTTATAGATTGATGTTGTCGGGCGGGGCGGGCGGGCGGGCGGGCGGGCGGGCGGGGTGGCGGCGTGCTCGAAAATGTTAAAGTTCTTATTTCATGGTATAACTTTGATATGCTTGGACCTAGAGTCTTCAAACTTGACATGAAGGTTGGCCAGGATTAACAGATGACCACTGGTCATTTCAAGGTCATTCATTTGAAGGTCAAGGTCACTGTGACCTTCAATATAAAAAATGTTAAAGTTGTTATAACTTTGGTATGCTTGGACCTAGAGTCTTGAAACTTGACATGAAGGTTGGCCATAACTAGTTAGTAACCACTGGTCATTTCAAGGTCATTCATTTGAAGGTCAAGGTCACTGTGACCTTGAATGTAAAAATGTTAAAGTTCTTATTTCATGGTATAACTTTGGTATGCTTGGACCTAGAGTCTTCAAACTTGACATGAAGGTTGGCCAGGATTAACAGATGACCACTGGTCATTTCAAGGTCATTCATTTGAAGGTGAAGGTCACTGTGACCTTCAATATAAAAATGTTAAAGTTGTTATAACTTTGGTATGCTTGGACCTAGAGTCTTGAAACTTGACATGAAGGTTGGCCAGAACTAGTAAGTAACCACTGGACATTTCAAGGTCATTCATTTGAAGGTCAAGGTCACTGTGACCTTGAATGTAAAAATGTTAAAGTTGTTATAACTTTGGTATGCTTGGACCTAGAGTCTTGAAACTTGACATGAAGGTTGGCCAGAACTAGTAAGTAACCACTGGACATTTCAAGGTCATTCATTTGAAGGTCAAGGTCACTGTGACCTTGAATGTAAAAATGTTAAAGTTGTTATAACTTTGGTATGCTTGGACCTAGAGTCTTGAAACTTGACATGAAGGTTGGCCAGAACTAGTAAGTAACCACTGGACATTTCAAGGTCATTCATTTGAAGGTCAAGGTCACTTCGACCTTGAATGTAAAAATGTTAAAGTTCTTATTTCATGTTATAACTTTGGTATGCTTGTACCTAGAGTCTTCAAACTTGAAATAAAGATTGGCGAGTACTAGAAGATGACCACTGGTCATTTCAATGTCATTCATTTGAAGGTCAAGGTCACTGTGACCTTAAATGTTAAAATGTTAAAATTGTTATAACTTTGGTATGCTTGGACATAGAGTCTTCAAACTTGACATGAAGGTTTGCAAGCACACTTAGATGACCACTGGTCATTTCAAGGTCATTCATTCTAAGGTCAAGGTCACTGTGACCTTGAATGTAAAAATGTTAAAGTTCTTATAACTTTGGTAGGTAAAAATGTTAAAGTTCTTATTCCATGTTATAACTTTGGTATGCTTGTACCTAGAGTCTTCAAACTTGACATAAAGGTTGGCCAGTACTAGAAGATCACCACTGCTCATTTCAATGTCATTCATTTGAAGGTCAAGGTCACTGTGACCTTCAATGTTAAAATGTTAAAATTGTTATAACTTTGGTATGCTTGGACCTAGAATCTCAAACTTGACGTAAAGGTTTGCAAGCACACTTAGATGACCACTGGTCATTTCAAGGTCATTCATTTCAATGTCATTCATTTGAAGGTCAAGGTCACTGTGAACTTAAATGTTAAAATGTTTTGACCTTTGAACAATATTTCAGTAATTTAAGTATTGCATTGACAAAAACACGAAAGGTACATTCCTGTCATTTAAATCAAAAATCCGGCTTCAATGCGGTCATCTCCGACCGCGGAACTCTTGTTTATTTCATGATGCGCATCGACTCGGCATCATGTCGCGGATCGCGACATGCCTCGGCGGACAGATGCGAAGTTTCGCGGCGAAATGCGACTTGCCGCCGCATACTGACCCGTCTTCAACGACTGACGCGGCATCGACTCGTTTCGCCTTGCCGCCGCGGATCGCGAAATACGTTTGTTCCGCTTTGGCTGTACTGTAACTAATAATTTTTAAAAGATTTTTTATTTCATGATGCGCATCGACTTGGCATCATGTCGCGGATCCCAGCATGCCTTGGTGGACAGATGCGAAGTTTCGCGGCGAAATGCAACTTGCTGCCGCATACTGACGCGGCTTCAACGACTGATGCGGCATCGACTCGTTTCACCTTGCCGCCGCGTATCGCGAAATATGTTTGTTCCGCTTTGGCTGTACTGTAGAAACACATGTGCAGTTTTTATACGCCCGTATAAAATACGGGACGTATTATGTGAAACCCCTTGGCGGGCGGGCGGCGGGCGGAAGGCATCACTTTGTCCGGACTCTAATTCAAATTGTATTCATCCGATCTTCACCAAACTTGGTCAGCAGTTGCATCTAGTTGATATCTAGGCCAAGTTCGAATATGGGTCATGCCGGGTCAAAAACTAGGTCATAGGGTCAATAAGTGCATTTTCAAAGGGGCCACTTTGTCCGGACTCTATTTCAAATTGTATTCATCCGATCTTCACCAAACTTGGTCAGCAGTTGCATCTAGTTGATATATAGGCCAAGTTCGAATATGGGTCATGCCGGGTCAAAAACTAGGTCATAGGGTCAATTAGTGCATTTTCAACGGCGCCACTTTGTCCGGACTCTAATTCAAATTGTATTCATCCGATCTTCACCAAACTTGGTCAGTAGTTGCATCTAGTTGATATCTAGGTCAAGTCCGAATATGGGTCATGCTGGGTCAAAACCTAGGTCAAAGGGTCAATTAGTGCATTTTACTTTGTCCGGACTCTATTTCAAATTGTATAAATCTTATCTTCACCAAACTTGGTCAGTAGTTGCATCTAGTTGATATCTAGGCCAAGTTCGAATATGGGTCATGCCAGGTAAAAAACTAGGTCATAGGGTCAATTAGTCCATTTTCAACAGCGCCACTTTGTCCGGACTCTTATTCAAATTGTATTCATCCGATCTTTACCAAACTTGGTCAGTAGTTGCATCTAGTTGATATCTAGGTCAAGTTCGAATATGGGTCATGTCGGGTCAAGAACTAGGTCATAGGGTCAATTAGTGCATTTTCAACGGCGCCACTTTGTCCGGACTCTAATTCAAATTGTATTCATCCGAATCTTTTAAACAACTTTTTATCCTGCGTCAAAGTGGTATGGGGGTATAAGTCACATTCAGTGACAAAGCTCTAGTTCAAGTTGAATTCACCAAACTTGGTCAGAGGTAGTATATAGATTATATATCAGTCAGGTCTGATTGGAGACATGCAACCGATTAACACATGCAATATTTTTATGCAATATTTTTATCCAGTTTTATTTTGCGATATTTTCATCGGGTTTATTTTTTTCGCGATTTTTGAAACGAGTTATTTTTAACAACATGTTTATTGGTAAGTTTCATTTTTCCTTCAATCTAATCATGATTTCCACAGGTACATGAGTTTTTCACTGTGCATGGGTACTATAGAAAGGCAACTGTTTATCATTGTCATCAACCTAAAATCAATTTTTATACGCCCGTTTTTTAGAACGGGACGTATTATAGTTTCACCCTTGGCGGGCGGTGAGCAGCAGTGGTGGGCGGCGGGCGGCGTCCACAGCAGTGTCCGCTCTCTAATTCAAATAGTTTTCATCCGATCTTCACGAAACTTGGTCAGAAGTTGTGTCTAGACAATATCTAGGTCAAGTTCGAATATGGGTCACGCCGGGTCAAAAACGAGGTCACGAGGTCACATAGTGCATTTCAAGCATTTGGCATGGTGTCCGCTCTCTAATTGAAGTAATTTTCATCTGATCTGCACCAAATTTAGTCAGATGTTGCATCTAAATGATATCTAGGTCAAGTTCAAATATGGGTCATGCCGGGTAAATAACTAGGTCTCGAGGTCTGACTGCCACACTTTTACATGGCAAATGGTGGCATTTGGTGGAAATCCGTGGCAAATCTAGAGACGGGCACTAAGTGCATTTCAAGCATTGAGCATGGTGTCTAAAACCTTCGAACGGGCGTATCTTGTGACAATTTGGCACTCTTGTTTTGTGATGAAAGCCATTTTTATTACCGTTTTCATCACGCGTCATGTATTAAATTTAATAATTATGTTATAAATTTAATTACCGTTTTCACCACGCGGCATGTATTAAATTTAATAATTATGTTATACATTTTTATTACCGTTTTCACCACGCGGCATGTTTTAAATTTAATAAGTATTAATGTACAACTTTATTAAAATATATTCTGTCCATTAAAGTTCATGTTTGCGTGATGCATACTGCTTAAATGAATTTAAAATCTGAGAGTAATAATAACTATTGCAAAAATATGACACAAACGTTTCATTTCCCGTTTTATTTATTTTTAACACATTCATAGTACAATGGTAGAAAAGTATTGTAGTATATTCGTGTTTTAGAATAAAGAAATATTAATTAAGACATGGTCCGTATGCTTCTCAAATCTGGGCCGTATGGTCCGCAAATCTGAGCCGTATAGTCCGATAATCTGGACTGTATAGTCCGATAATCTGGACCGTATAGTCCAATAATCTGGACCGTATAGTCCGATAATCTGGGCCGTATGGTCCGCTAATCTGGGCCGTATGGTCCATGGTCCGTATGGTCCTTATACCCTTCGGCTTAGGTCATAATGGCCTTTTGGTCGCCGTTAAAGTCATATCAAAAACTATATTTAACATTCAATTTTAATGACATTTTGAATAGGTATACAGTAAATTACTTGTGTATAAAAATTACGATAAGTGTAATTAAAAAGGTACAATAAACAATAATGACTTGGCTGCAATACTAGGGGAACAAAATCGAGACCGTTTGGCCTTTCGACCGTTCTTAGGTGTGGCTTTTTTCTCACAGCAAATCAATCCTGATACATTGGCTATCTCGGATTCCTCCGTAAGATAGGCCTCGTGGCTAACAGTCGCCATATTGCCTTGTATTACTACTTTACTACCCAAAAGGTTGTCAGTCTATTGTTATGAGGCTGTATACGATGCGCGTTGAACTAGCGCCAAACTTTTTACCGAAACTTTGATATTAACAACACTATTAATGTTCATTTGTGTTGCATTTTGACCTATTATCGAAGTGATTTACTTTTCCATTATTATTTAATCACCCTATCATCCAATTTTTAAGATGAAATTACAGTGTTTACAAAACCAACCAAACCGAAAGTGAAACTGGATGCATTACGTTTCGCGATGTAAACATTAAATATTTGTTCAGTTTGAGACAGGGAATCGATAATAGACGGTGGAATATGTATGCAATACAGACTATCATTGCCGATTGTAGTACTGGCTAAAAATACCTTTTATGACAGGTCATGTACAGAACGTTAATCAAAATAGTGACCATAAATCACTACAAATGTCTGGGTTGATCATTAATATAATTAATGCACGTTTCTGATCTAATTGCCTGTATCTAGTTGTAATTACCATGATATTGATAAAATTAAAACGTTTTTTTTCATAAAATAACATTACATGTTTTATTTTTATCATTTAGGTAATATATAATTGTATCATTATCATCATTAAATATTCTGAAAATAATCTAAATTATCATGATTACTTTAAAGTAGAATTTTTAAATTTTACTCATTATTTTAAATGAATTTCCAATTTGCTTGATTCAAAATAAAATGTATTAATAAGGGTTTCAGTTGTTAGTTTAAACCCATTTTTAGTTCGATTAAATTTAAAGTACTAACTACGTACATGTATGTGAAATGCTCTTGAGTTCGTTTCCTGGGCCTAGAACCAGTACTTGGGTGTCTCTTGGAGATTTCTTAAGAATGCTCCCACACTGGGGATCAAACCAGTGACCTCCAGATCATTAGGTGGACACCACATCCATTACACATCAGCGACCTTGAATTAGTAAATTACTTTAGTATTGCAGCATTATATAGCTAATATAATGTTGCTACATATTTTTGGAAAATGATTAATGTGCAGTACTGCATAAATCTAAATGCATACAATTTTAATTGTGTATATTGTGTGATTATTAGTTACAAATTCACTTTTTACAGGTATACTGGATTATGAAAGACTGATAAACATAAAATTGACAACTCATCTCCCCAACGATACTTTTTGTGGCTCATTCTCAGAACAAACCCATAGTCAGTGAGAATACTACAGTGTAAAAAGACCACTTGATTGTGACAATTATGGCTGACCAAGCAAATGTTATCATTTAAAATTAAGAAAACTTCCAGTTCAATATACATTTTACACTGTAACTCCAATATAAAGCGCTCCGTTATAACGCTGAATCCAATATAACGCGGAGGGTGCTTGGATCCCATTTTTTCTCCAACCTTCCATTTTATTTCTGATTCAAATCCGTATAATGCAACTTCATGTATTTTCAGACAATTCAAAGATGGCGGCAATCACAGTTATGTTGATTGCTTTATTCAACCGTCCCTTGAACCGATTTTAATCGCCTCGAGGTTAAACAACACCGACAGCTAATTGGTGTTAATCTGTTGTGTAATGTCAATAAAGGTGTGAAAAACTTGCGTGTCAGTGTTTATTACATGTATACCTCATCAGAGCGGTTCAGTGCGATAATTTCCATAAGTTAAGTGCAAGCGGGATAGGTATACAATTCAAGTAATTCAAAACGATTGAAACATTCTTTCTTTGATATGGTTGCAGTTTGACTATATTATATGAGCGGCTGTGAAATATACTGCCTACTGTATAAAACAACTTTTTCTGTCATTTTATGATCATTCTAGTATTATGTCGTTTAATCTCTTTCAGTTCGTGTATAAGAAATTAAATAATGCAGACGATTTATTTACATGTGAACGCAGTGTACCGGCAATTGTTAACAGAGTTTCACTTTCATTTTCGCGCGGTATCAGAAAGTCCCCGGGAAACACATTTTTTGCATGCGTATGACGCAATAAAACAATTTTTTGTACATGAATCGTATTGCAATTAATCTAAATTTAAAGTTGCTCGTCCAATGAAAGCTCTGCCCCATAATGCACTGTACTCTTAACACTTCTGAAAATGGCATATATGCGTACGGTTGTGTTTACGAATTTTTTAAACATATATCGTCATTAATGTTCAAGATTATTATTTTTAAGTGATGTTGCAATTTTATTGGATTATCGGATAAATGTGCACATGAGAAAAGCGGTATGTATACTGTTATCAATACAATTCGGTTTATATGCATGTATTTGCGTCAACACAGCATGGCAATATATATACATGACCTATATTATAGGCTATTCTATACCTGTTTTGTTTATAGCGCCCTGCAGTAAATGAGCTCAAAACCTATAACGCGGATCCGTTATAACGCTGTTTCGCGGCTTGGACCCCATTGACCGCGCTATATTGGAGTTACAGTGTATACCAATTATGACATTGACCAACACAGAACATAATTATAAGGTTGATTTTCCCAAAATTGCCTGTTACAATTGGATACTGTTTTAAGCTTCACTCTTTGTCTGAAAATAAAAGTCCTTAATGATGTAATAGAAACATACATATTTAATTTTTAGTTTTACAAGTATATATATATATATATATATATATATATATACATATATTATAATATCTTTTTATCGATGGTCAATCAATTTAAGTTTAACTAATATATATATATATATATATAATATATATAACATACACAGTATATACATGTGTATGCTTTGATTTTTTTCTATTGAAGCCAAATTAATAACCCATTAGATAGATACACTACGCGACCCGTGATTTTTGCCTAATTTGCGAAGTCAAGGCGGGCATTTTGCTTTTTGAATGGAAAATCACCGCGATTTCACGTGACTCGTCACTCCGACGTCGCGCGAGAGCAAGATAATCTTTGCGCTAAATCCTCTCAATGTTGTGGTGATTCGCTGCAATTCGCCGCAATTCGCAGTGATAGCAGTGGATATCGTTGACATCGATGATTCGCCAATTCATGCATATAAACCGAATCGTATCGATAAATGTATACATAGCGCTTTTCTAATGTTCACAATTATCAAATAATCCAACATAATTGCAACATCACTTCCGAAAAATAATCTTAACCATATATGTCGGTAAATATGTTTGAGAATTTCATTAACAACTAAATGTCTACGCCATTTTTATACGCCCGTATAAAATACGGGACGTATTATGTGAAACCCCGCGGCGGGCGGCGGGCGGAAGGCATCACTTTGTCCGGACTCTAATTCAAATTGTATTCATCCGATCTTCACCAAACTTGGTCAGCAGTTGCATCTAGTTGATATCTAGGCCAAGTTCGAATATGGGTCATGCCGGGTCAAAAACTAGGTCATAGGGTCAATAAGTGCATTTTCAAAGGGGCCACTTTGTCCGGACTCTATTTCAAATTGTATTCATCCGATCTTCACCAAACTTGGTCAGCAGTTGCATCTAGTTGATATATAGGCCAAGTTCGAATATGGGTCATGCCGGGTCAAAAACTAGGTCATAGGGTCAATTAGTGCATTTTCAACGGCGCCACTTTGTCCGGACTCTAATTCAAATTGTATTCATCCGATCTTCACCAAACTTGGTCAGCAGTTGCATCTAGTTGATATCTAGGCCAAGTTCGAATATGGGTCATGCCGGGTCAAAAACTAGGTCATAGGGTCAATAAGTGCATTTTCGAAGGGGCCACTTTGTCCGGACTCTATTTCAAATTGTATTCATCCGATCTTCACCAAACTTGGTCAGCAGTTGCATCTAGTTGATATATAGGCCAAGTTCGAATATGGGTCATGCCGGGTCAAAAACTAGGTCATAGGGTCAATAAGTGCATTTTCAAAGGGGCCACTTTGTCCGGACTCTATTTCAAATTGTATTCATCCGATCTTCACCAAACTTGGTCAGCAGTTGCATCTAGTTGATATATAGGCCAAGTTCGAATATGGGTCATGCCGGGTCAAAAACTAGGTCATAGGGTCAATTAGTGCATTTTCAACGGCGCCACTTTGTCCGGACTCTAATTCAAATTGTATTCATCCGATCTTCACCAAACTTGGTCAGCAGTTGCATCTAGTTGATATCTAGGCCAAGTTCGAATATGGGTCATGCCGGGTCCGAAACTATGTCATAGGGTCAATAAGTGCATTTTCAAAGGGGCCACTTTGTCCGGACTCTATTTCAAATTGTATTCATCCGATCTTCACCAAACTTGGTCAGCAGTTGCATCTAGTTGATATATAGGCCAAGTTCGAATATGGGTCATGCCGGGTCAAAAACTAGGTCATAGGGTCAATAAGTGCATTTCAAGCATTTAGCATGGTGTCCGTTCTCTAATTGAAGTAGCTTTCATCCGATCTTCACCTAATTTGGTCAGAAGTTCTGTCTTGATGATATGTAGGCCAAGTTCAAATATGGGTCATGCCATGTAAAAAATTAGGTCACGAGGTCACTTAGTGCATTTCAAGCATTTAGCATGGTGTCCGCACTCTAATTGAAGTAGTTTTCATACGCTCTTCACCTTATTTGGTCAGAAGTTGTGTCTAGATGATATGTAGGTCAAGTTCAAATATGGGTCATGCCGGGTCAGAAACGAGGTCATCAGGTCACTTAGTGCATTTCAAGCATTTAGCATGGTGTCTGCTCTCTAATTGAAGTAGTTTTAGTTCGATCTTCACCTAATTTGGTCAGAAGTTGTGTCTAGATGATTTGTAGGTCAAGTTCAAATATGGGTCATGGTAAAGTTATCGAGTTGTCCAAAACCTTCAAACGGGCGTATCTTGTGACAGTTTGGCACTCTTGTTTCAAAAGTATAAAGAGTATAGTGCATAATGTGGAACACAGCTTTCATTGGACGAGCGTATTAAAATTTAGATCGAAATCAATACGATCTTACATAAAAAAAACGTTTTATTGCCTCATACGCCTTCATGTAAAAAAACGTTTTCCTCCTGGAAATTGTGCTATTAATGCATATTATCAAAACATTTTTTCGACACGTAAAGCGCTGTAACAAATTAAGATACAATTCAAAACAATTATACCATAAGAATTAATGTTCCGTTAAATTCCCAAATGAGAATAATAATTTACAATCTAAAACACACTTCCGATGTTTTAATGTTAACACGACGTTCACAAATGCTTCCAATAGAGCTATCATGTATATTTCCCGACAAAAGAGCGCGAAAATTATGCGGCAATGTACAAGGTCAGAGTAAAGAGTGTGCAAGTATTGATTTTTTATACAAACTGCGTAGCGCAGAGAACATTGAATTCTGTTGATTTCGGTTAAATGTTTCTTTGGTATTTTTAAATCAGTTATATCGCCAAAAATTTGATATTTCTTTTAAAGTCATATCAAATCAAACACGCCGTATCCGTATCGTTACTGATAGAAGTAAAACATAATACCTTGACGTGTATAGTTTTTTTTGTTGTGAGAGACCATCTGAGTAAACGCCGAAAAATATATACAAACTGTTATTTTTTTGTCAATACCCTTTGATCCATTATCGCACTTAATTGGCAGCGCCATCTTGTTGTTTCTGTGTTTGTCACATCTTTTCACAGTTTGAACACGTACAAAGAGTGCCAATTAGACACTAGAATAAACACTATTACCCGCTGGACAGTACACAATAAATAATCAAATGTTGAGGGTTTTTTGTTTTGGACGTGAAAACCCAGAGAAATGCATGTACATTATACATCATCATATTTATTTAACTTTGCGAATGCTTAGTGCTACGTTGATATACTCGTTTTTTTTCCATCAAAACAAACACAATGTTTAATGGCTTTAATATATAGGTATATAATGCGATATCATAATAACATGTACTTAAAAATAGAACAGTAATGTATTTCCGATTTCCGGCTTATCAAGCATTGTGAATGTATGTACAACGCTTGGAAAGTAACGCGAGTAACACGAGTTATCCGCATTGGAGCCTGAAACAGAAAATAAATAAGTATAGCATAATCTAGTCCAAATAATTAGACGTAATTTACCGATTACATTTAAACTTTAAATGAAAGTGTTACTTAAACAATTTTCCGTGCCTTAAGGCGCGAATATCTTGCTAAACACTGTTAACAAGGGCTACACGTTATAATTCTTAATGAAATGCAAAAATAAGTATTAACATAATTAATAACGTCAATAAACACACACGGTAAGATCAAAGTTATGTCATATTTCTCGTAAATTACCAAATTATTAGTTTCGTCTAAATCAAATACCATGTATAGAGAAACAAGGTATTTATAACCTACCAATGACGAAACACTATGCAACTTTCAATTTACACAGTGCTACGCTACATGTATATGACAACAATATGGAATTTGAACAGTGGTAGTGTTTTCGGGCCTGGAATATAATTGATTGTACACGTAAGTATTAATAAACATTCTGCTAATGCAATTAGTTAAATAATGTTTACATGTTAAGTTCAATAATTATTGCATGATCATTCTGCGCTGTTTTATTAATTTGGAGCCGTTAAAGCTTCCGACATTACTTCATCAAGTTCATGTCGGAACAGGAGTATTTAAGCTAATACGCCCATTGTATCGACAACAACAAAAGCGTTATTATTGCAATGTATAATGTAAGTGTATACATATTTGTGACACGTAATGTAGTGTATCCCTCAACGTAAATCGCTTAAAAAGGGGAATCACAGCGGTACGCGGTGATTTGCGCTGATTCGCGCTGATTGCGCAACAGCGAGATACATCGCGCGACGGTCGCCGAGACATCACCCAAATTTTCTTGTCGCTCGGAAACACCGCGATTTGTCACATTGCATCGATTGCAGTGATGCGAGAATCGCGGCAAAAATCACGGGTCGCGTAGTGTACCGGTAGATAATATCACAGCAGTATTCCTAGTGTGTCTGCAAGTACTGCAGAAATCATGGATTATTATTTTACTGAGTCAGCCTTAATCGTTATATTATAATTGTTAAAACAGATTAAGATGTGCATAATACAATTGAGGATGCATCAAGATTTAAAAATGGTACATGTATAAATTAATAAAGAATCAATAACAATCAGAAACTGTGCATATTTTTCAGTATTGTGTGAAAGGATTTGAAGTAATAATGTCAGGGTTCCCTCTGGGCTTTAAAAAGTTGTCGCCACTTACTTTCGCCAAATTTAAAAAGTTGTCGCCACACTGGGGCTTCATTTGGGCAATGAAGATCATGTCATTGTAATACAAACAAAAACTGCGCATTGAACAGTATGTTAAAGGAATTGATTTAATAACAGTAGTATTAATAATAACAACACATTTAACATTGTTCATGAAATAAAGGCACATTCAATCAGTTGTAAGTCTTGTTGATTGACACCTTCTTAGCAGCCTGAATATGTTGCCACAGCTTAGGTGCTTCAGCATGCAGCTTTCTGGTAATCTGAAAATACAAAAAGGGAAAAATAATATTAATATAATAATAATAATAATCAACTAATGTGTAGTATATAAATAATATAAATGTGTGCTAGCACATGACCTACTACATAAAGCTCATAACACAACAGTCAAATAAAATAAGCATTTGTTAAATTGTGTCTCAAATTGATTTTCATGTACTTCGTTATGTTTACCTTTTTAAAAACAGTACATCCGGTAGTGAATTAATTGATTAGCTTTGAGGATATAAAGAGTTCATACAGCATATATTGTGTTTTGGAAATCATATTGAAGGAAATGAAATTCTGTTTAACAACTGTCTTTGTTTGGGTTTTGTTTGCAAGCTGGTGAATGTTAGCGGGAAAACATTTGCATTTTTGAATGAGTCTCATAATTATCAGAATCTAATGTTCACTTTCTAAAGTCGTTATACACTCTGAACTGGCCATGTTGACGAGTAAAACAAAAATGTCACCGTTTACATGTAAATAGAATCAATATATCTAAAATGATTAATTATTTTCTATAATTACACTGATTTTTCTAAACATAATCGATACTTACCTTTTTGAGTGTCATATTGTTGTCAATGTAACGGTCTTGGAATCAGCTTCGAACACTGAGACAAACACTTCACATTTAAGCGCAAAGTCGGTCGGTTTATTTCAATGTTGTCTTATCTATGAAGCAATAAAACTGCCGACCAATTAAGATAACTTGTAACAACATCCCAGATAATCGCAATTATCACAATTGCATGCCACTTTGCGGTAGTCTGCAGTCAGCACCACGCTCCATTGATTACTGCATCGCTTACATCATGGAAATCTATAGTATTACGACTGCCGTAAAGCGGCTGGTAAACACAGCGTCTTTTGTCATTTTAAGAAAATATGAGCGCAGAAAAATGCCGTTTTTTTTTTTAAATCGCCATTTACGAAATTTTGTCGCCAGATTTTTTATTTTGTCGCAATTGGCGCCAATGGCGATCAACAGCGGGAACCCTGAATGTGTTTTTGAAATATGATTTATGTGAATTTGAATAAATATATAAAATTTAGTGATATTTTGAGACAAAACTGTTAGTTACATACTAAAGTATTCAGAATGTATTATTGTAATATTCATTCGAAATTTAGGTACAAAAAGCACTTTTCCCTGGCATTTGTATTTATAGTAATTGCATATTTTATAATTCTGACAGCATTTATAAACTGTGTTCGTGCAAGCATGAATACGGTGTCGTTTTTTGAGTATTTAAACAAGAGGGCCATGATGGCCCTGTATCGCTCCACTGCTGAAAAAAAGGCTGAAACAAATTTCTCTGCATGTGCAAATACTTAAATATAGGCCCTATTTAAGCACATGTACACTTTTGTGACCTTCTGGGCTGGGTCAAATTTAACCCCAGGGTCATAATTTGAGCAAACTTTGTAGAGGACTACTATATCTCACTACATACAAAATGTGGTAGCCCTAGGTCCTAGAGTTAAGGACAAGAATATTGTTAAAGTTTTCACAAAATAAGCAAGATATAAGCGTACATAATGTTCAATTTTGTGACCCGCAGGTCAGGATCAAATTTAGTTTAAACCTATTTATTTTAGCTCGATTTCATCGAAAGCCTTAGGCTCATATAAACGCTCTCGAGTCCGTTTCCTGGGCCTAGAGCCAGTACTTGGTGTCTTTGGGGAGATCTAAAGAACGCTCCCAAGGTGGGGATCGAAACCGTGACTTCCCGGTCGCTAGGCGGACACCATATCCATTACACCCAAAGGGCATAATTTGAACAAACTTGGTAGAGGACTATAAGATGTTACTGCATAGCAAATTTGGTAGCCATAATCTGAATGGTTTTCGACAAGAAGATTTTTAAAGAATTCACAAAAAAGGCGCTTTATAAGCGTTTATTCAATTTTGTGACCCCCGGGGCAGGGTCAAAGTTGACCCCAGAGACATTATTTGAACAAATTTGGTAGAGGTTTATTAGATGTCACTACATACCAAATTAAGTAGCCCTAGGCCCAACGGTTATGGACAACAAGATTTTTAAAGTTTTCACAAAATAGGCCCCATATAAGCGTATGTTCAGTTTTGTGACCCCGAGCAGGTCAAATTTGACCCAATGGGCATAATTTGAACAAACTTGGTAGAGAACTATTACATGTCACTACATACCAAATTTGGTAGCCCTATGCCTTATGGTTAAGGACAAGAAGAGTTTTAAAATTTTCACAAAATAGGCACTATATAAGCGTATGTTCAGTTTTGTGACCCCGAGCAGGTCAAATTTGACCCAAGGGGCATAATTTGAACAAACTTGGTAGAGAACTATTACATGTCACTACATACCAAATTTGGTAGCGCTATGCCTTATGGTTAAGGACAAGAAGAGTTTTAAAATTTTCACAAAATAGGTACTATATAAGCATATAATTGATTTTGTGGCCCCCGGGGCAGGGTCAAATTTGACCCCTGGGGCATAATTTGAACAAACTAAGTAGAGGACTAAACAATGTCACTAGGTACCAAATTGTGTAGCCCTAGGCCTAATGGTTATGGAAAAGATTTTTTTTTTTAAGTTTTCACAAAATAGGCATTATATAAGCATATGTTCAATTTTGTGACCCCCGGGGCAGGGTCAAATTTGACCCTAGGGATTAAATTTGAACAAATTTGGTAGAGGACTATTAGATGTCACTTTATACCAAATTTGATAGCCCTAGGCCGGATGGTTATGGACAAGATTTTTGAAGTTTTTACAAAAAAGGCCTTATATAAGATTTGTTCAATTTTGTGACCCTCGGGGCAGGGTCAAATTTGACCCCAGGGGCATAATTTGAACAAATTTGGTAGAGGACTATTAGATGTTTCTACATACCAAATTTGATAGCCCTAGGCCCAATGGTTATGGATGGGAGATTTTGAAAGTTTTCACAAAATAGGCCTTATATAAGCAAATTTTCAATTTTGTGACCCCCGGGGCAGTCAAATTTGACCCCAGGGGCATAATTTGAACAAATTTGAAAGAGGTTCACCCCAGGAACAATCCTAAGAAATTTCATCAGAATTGGACCAGTAGTTTAGGAGAAGATGTTTAAAGGAAAAGTTAATGCACGGACGCACGATGGACACAGGACCTTTGGCCAGTGGAGCTAAAAATCAAATTAAACATTTAGTTTTGATGTAAAATCAGTTTTTATATGCAAGTGTCTATTTCACTTATAAATTAAAACAGCATATTATACATTATTGAAAAGATTATTCCAAGCTTGATGTCATATTTCAACTTTGCATAGTGTAGTTAATTGAACATTGTATTGAACTGTATGGGCAGCTATATTTTTTAATTTATGTATGTTGTATTACATGTATACAAAATGCATTATTTCTGCCACAAGTAGACCATATAAGGCCTACTGCTACTAAATAGGCACTGGTATGAATTTGACACTGTTTTTGATGCTCATACAAAACTTTAATTATTACTACACTTAAGTATACTAAATATTTTCAAGTTTTTGTTCAACATTTTTTTGCAAAAAGTGTCTTAATGCATTTGAAAATATACTTGAAACAAACTAAAAATGCATTTTAACATACCTTTTTCCTGGTTAAGTGTATTTGGGATGATAAAAAATACACTTGAAGAGTATTAATGCTGGAAAAATGTAGAAAAAAGTACATTTGTTTCTGGTAGAAGTGTGTCTTGTCTGCATTTTTAAGTGTATTAAATGCACATCAAATGGAGATAAATACAATGCCAATACTGTTACATGTATTGTAATGGAAATAAAATGCACTTGTTCTTGTAATTAAATGCTTTAGTGAATTGAAATAGCCTTTTATAACGTTTTAACAATAATACCTTTTTATATAAATTTTCTTTTGAAATGTGACACTTAAATGATTTTTGCACAACTAGTAAGAGATATAATTTGTGCTCATAATGCTTTATCATTACACTATATAATATCATTTGTTGTATGTAAATTACCCTTAAATTCATGTGAAAGCTCAAGAGATCAATAGCAGCGTGCTATACCCTGCTTCTTTTTACATGGCTTGATAGTATTTAGTCCCCAATTCTACATGGCCAAGGGCAAATTAATGTGCAGATTTGACAAATGAGTCATAACTGGGATCCAATAGGCAGACTTTCATATTACTTGTATTTAATTCAAATCATGATCTGAATTGCTCTTTGGCAAATCTTCGTTGGTCAAAGTATTCAACTGAATTTTGTTCACTTTGTAGGGATTATATTTTCATTATTTATCAGACATCTTTCTTCAAAAGTTTAACATGATTGCTTGGTTAATTTAGAAACAAGATCAATGCATCATAACATAAAATGAAAAAATGTGTAAAAGTAAAAAAGGCAGCAAAAAAGCACCAGATTATCTGCCTTAAATCTGAGACGATATGTTGATGTATTGGAGTTTCTCATAAATAATGTGTTCCATAGTTGTATAATTGTATAGTCGCATGCATAAGTGGTGTCAATGTCACAATACTAATTAAAACCTATAATTTACTAAAACAATTTGAAGTTTGATGTGTGTTTTTTTCAAGATCTGTTATATATATTTATATATATATATATTGTTGAAAAGTTAACATGCAATAAGTTTACTGTAATTAAGTGACAAATAGTTTTACTGATTTGGTTGGATGCATATATGCAGATATATCATGGTTTGTGCAGAGGACAGTAGCAAAAACAAGAGCTGTCTCCGTAGGATGACATACGCCCCCGATAAACGCTTTCTACGTTAGCGTTACCGATCGCCAAAATCGCCATTGGCGATTACAATTCCTGGCTGGCGCTTAAAAATAAGATTTTCATGAAATTGGCGATTGAAAAAAAAGAACCTATGCTTTACAAATGCACACTCTAAATGCCTGTTTTCAGACTTATAAATCGCCAGAAACATCGCTAAGATTACACAGATAACACCCTTACCGGAAAGGCCGGAGGGGATAATGACGACAGCCTAGGTCGATAATACACATGGCTAATGTCATAAGTGGTCATGCTTTACACTGCGACCAGACTTTTCGAATATTTGGGTTACTTGGGGATTTACGTGATAATCTCTGAAGTGTGCTGTGTAATGGCCTATGCTCTAGATGTTATGATTCAACGTCATCGAATCGACCAGTAATTGTCATTTAATCAGATGGGCGGAGTTATGGCATTTACATAGCCACTAAAAACTAATTTCCCAAGAAACAACGATTTTGATTGGCTAAAAAAGTAGATATGAGTAACTTCCCTTTACGGTCGCTATGCGACTTTAAAGACCGATTTAGAAAGCGAGTTGCAGATTCCGGGAAAAATGGATGCTGCGAACGAAAATGGAAAGTCGAAGCAACAGAAATTAACACAATTCTTTAGAAAAGAAAGTGGACAGAATAATGTAAGCTCAGGAAATGACCAAATGTTAGGTTCGCGATCCGAAGACGTCTAAAATAGTGCAGACGTGAATGCAGAATCGGAAACGTCTACCTGTCAAGTCTCAAGGTTTCGCCTTGAGTCTCACGGTTTTTGACATGGAATGACGGTCTCATGCTGACTAAGTAATTTCTCACGCATTTATTCAAAAAAAAAAGTATTGTTTGGATTTAATAAAATGTCGTATAATTACTACTGAGACGGTAGTGGTTTCTAACCTAAATTCCACATGTACCGAAAACTGTTTAACGGTGGTAATGTATCATTATCACTACGCCACCGGTGTCTTTGTAAACAAAAAAATCGCCTGCAAAATGTCAGCAAGTGGCTCACCAGCGAAAAAAAAAATTCAAGCAAAAAAAGGGCTAATTTCAGACAAAAAAATCTTAATTTTGCTCAGGAAATAGCCCCAAAACGCACCACAGACGATCTAGAATCCAAAAATTTTCAGGTGGGTTATGCCCCCGGACCCCCCTAGATTTGGCGACTAAGTTTTTTTCCTTAGCGCCAACCTAGGCTTTAATAGAAGTTATGAGCATTTTTCAAAACCTAAACGCTGACCCTATGTTCAAGGTCAAAGGGGTCAAAATTTGTGTGTGTATGGGAAGGCACACATGCATATCAAATATGAATGTTACATCTGAAGCGACATAGAAGTTATGAGCATTTTTTCGAAACCTAAATGCAAAGTGTGACGGATAGACAGACGGACAGTGCGATCACTATATGCCCTCCTTTGGGGGCATAAAAATGTGTTTCACATTGTTTTGGTAAATTAGTAATGTACAAACATGTAGTTAAAAGAACAGAATCATCAATTATAAAGTTATTGATTATAAAGTGTTGCTGGCATATTTGATGCATTCATCTAGCTATAAGAAGGTCCCTGTTTTATCCCCACTGGCACCAAGTGAGGGTTCTCAAAATCTTTAAACAATATGAATAACTACATATAGGGTCGAGAGCCTTGTTGATATGGGGGCTAAACACCTGAAATCAAAGCGACCCAGGTTAAAGGCCGAGGCAAAATAAATAAACCAGAGGCCGCATGAGCCTGCTATACTCTGAACAAGTATTGTTTCTTCTCAGAAAACTTGCTTAAGTGTCTTACTAAGCTTTAGACTTTGAGTTTCAGTGCAATCTATCTAAAATAAATTGGTCAAATTAAATAATAATTTGTAAAAAATAAACATTCTGCACAAATTCAATTATTTACTTTACCTGTGTGCATGAATCATTTCAGTCTTGATGGTTAGTGATCTACCGTATTTTACCATGCATAGCGCGCAGTTTTTTACCTTCAAATTTCAAAATAAAAATTCAGTGCGCGTAATACATTGACACAACGCTTTCCTGGTTGCTAAATTGCAAAAGATCCATTTCGTAATCGTAAAGCTTCACAATTGCCGCCATTTTTTTTATTGTAGAAAACTACACCCTATAATGTTATAGACTGAAGGGGCTGTTGTCGAAACAACAAAAAGCGGGAAAGGGTAGGCATGAACGGGGTAGTAACAGTTTTGACAAAAATTAAAAGATGAAAAAATGTCATTGTTGGTGTTTTCACACTTCTTCATTCATTGTTCATTAAAAAAAATCGAGGTATATCAATTCCCGCGTTATCGCGGTATTGTTTGTTTAAGATTTTGTTGTCATGAAAACTCGTTGATTTACAACGCAAAACGTCTTATTTGAACTGACGCTAATTATTTCAATCATATTTCTCAACTTCGCTTTTGCTTTATTTTGATAATTTAATCCAAATTTTACTGTTAGCAATTCCGAAAATTTGCACTCTATGTGAATTGACAGTTTGACGTCATCAAAGGAAAGCCGCTTCCTGTCTGAAGCAATAAAGCGACAAGTTTCTCGCCGACAAAATTGGCTTCCTTTGTCTAGCAATCAACATGCCGAACTAATCGTGTGTTTGTTCCTCAATGGCAATCGTCCAATTAAATAATAGCACGTGCAAAGCTCCGCCTTCGAACCTTTTGCAGAGAACGGAGGTGGAGTTAAACGGTTAATTGAGCAAGTGTTATACGTTAGTTGAGTTCCAATTTGCCGAAATTTCTCGGCCCTAAGCATTGAAACGACAAATACATTTATCAATGATTTTCCGATCTCTGCATTAATATGCTACCGTGCGAGTATACTACGTAGGTTACAAACCAAAAATAGAGATATAGACTCATTTTAGTTTCTTTCAATAGAGACAAACAAATGATATTTGGCTAATGGCTTTAAGCCGATAACACCAACTGTATGGAATTGAGCGTTCGGGTGTATTGTTTGTCTCACTATAAATACCGATCAACTAGACGCAGTGACGGCGCGAAATACCGGGTCAAACTGGATTAAATCGGGAGCATCTCTTAATGGGGAAATATTTAAGTCGATGAAAAATAAAATGGGATCCACGGACGATTTGCGTAAAATTGGACATTGCGATGTTGCGGGTCAGCAGAAGACTATGTCATACGATGTTGTGAGCGGCAGGTAATGAAAATGTTACGCTGTTCAAATGTGAGGAATAGGTAATAGTGGTTCGAATTAAACGCGCAGGGATCTTGAAAAAACACGCGCAGTGCGCGACAATAAGGACATATATACGGTGTTCTCGAGAGAATAATCTTAAAAATTGTCGAAAATATAGTGCTTTGCAACCCATGCTCCTGATCGTATAAACGCTCCCTACTTTAAAACAAAACATTAAGCACCCGAAAAACTCAGATTAAATGATTGCGCAATATAAGAATGGCGGCCATTTTCGGCCCAATTTTCAGGTTTTTGATCTTGAATTGTTTTTTTTCTCCATTTTGGCTTTAAAAAATCACATGCGCGTTATACATGGGAGCGCGCTATACATGGTAAAATACGGTATGTCAAAAGCACCATAGCTATGAAACACTTGTATTTTGAATATTGCAATGTTCCACAGAAATGATGCTGATGATAATTCTACATGATGATGAATTACTAGATATATTTTTAAATTCCATTTCCACCAACAATTCGGTTATTCCACTACCAGTTCAAATGCTTCGTACACAGTTGAAAATAACACTATTCCACTCAACAACCGTGACACATGTACTCAATTTTTCAACTTTTCGCAATTAAAATTGTCTCCTACTGTTATTGTTGTTGTTGTACTTTTGAAAGTAGTTCGAAAGATGGCGACCATTAACCCAGAGATTGATTTATGAAATAAATCGTCTGCTAATCCAGAGTGACAGCAAATGCCAATCTCTTGCATGACGGTTACATTACATTCACCTCTGTATTGGGCTCAGAACGGACTATTGTTATGAAAGCGTCGCATTCATGTCATGATCATTCCAAGCGTTCATCATTTAGCTTACAGTATAATAAACAATATCTTGCACGATGGTTACATTGCATTCACTGCATTAAAGAAAACCATCTCATACCATGATACCTTATATCAGTCTTAATTCATTATTATAAAATTGATATGGTTTGTTGATGTTAAGAAACCAACATACATACACACGTCGAAGCAATTCCTAACGTCACTCAATAAAAATTATGTTCAATTGTTTACATTTGTGAAGTGCGTGGAATGATTCGATCTGCTTAAATGGGCAATAAAATAGTTCCAAAGAGTTGCATTAAAACTCGCAAGTTTTTGCACGATTTATTGTAAATGTAAAAGTCATATTTCTTAATTAAATGCATGCGATCTTAAATATCCACTCAAATTTACATTGAATGCGTTTGTTTGGTTTTACCTTTAGGCAAAATGGCAGGCTGAGCCTTACGCAGAGGTGTGTGTGAGAGCAAGGAACGACAATTCTGCGTGGAGATTTAGCAAATGCTTGAGTGACGTTGACTTGAAGTTATAGTTTTAATTGAGCGCCTGGACAAGTCAGAACCGGGATAAAATGTTTGCCGTATATAATTTGCTACTGGAAGTTTTACGCACGTTCGAAAATTTCGAATTCGTGTTTTATTTTTTCAATGCGTAACTTTATGCAAAGATTTTAGATCTAAATCGTTATGTAAGACATTTCATTCGTTTTTACGCCTTTACGCATGTTATCTGGAGCACTGCAGCCGCCTATTCGAATGGGTCCAGTAGCTCACATCATTAAAAGACATGAAAAGCAGACTTTGTCAGCTGTATGGTAATGAGGGAACCTATACAAACTGCTCAAGGGCTCTTATCTGATTTTGGGGAAAGGGCCTGGCCTTTTTTTAGGGGAAAAAATCGCGCGAAATGCTGGATTTTGGGGAAAAAAATCACGCGAAACGCCAGATTTTGGGGAAAATAAGGAAAGTCTTAAATAATCAATTTAACATATTTTACTGTTTATAAAACAAATTCAAGGCAACAGATAATTTAATTATGCAATATTCTATTTTCTACACTGGATCAGATTAACTTGTGTATTTACAATGTAATGTTTAAAAAGAAAAAGAATATGTCTTTTTTTTGGGGGGGGGAATGAAATCTGGGGGAAAATATACCTGCTTAGGGGAAAAAAAATCCGAGGGGAAAGGGCCGATATTCGGCGGGTCACAAAGAAGGAAAAAAAAACCTGCTGCTTGACATATGCAATATTTCTACTGAAAAAACATTATTCATGATCTTGTTTTTTTCGGCTTGCTTAATTATAGATACATGTATAGCAATTGAAAGTAATGTATGGTAATGCTCGTTAGTGATGTGCCTTCTAATCTTAAGGTCTTATAAGTCTTTAGCGACATTTTCTGTACTTTTCAGATTAGATTAAAGAAAAACATCACAATAGAGCTACTAGTATATCAATAGACATAATAATATCCAACTGATATGGAACGATATAGTAGTTCAACTTCTAGTACTACAAATGGGCTGAGGATAGTAAGGTTTTTGTTGCTTGGTACTTGTCTGTATGATTTTAAATATATCTGAATAGTATAATATATACATATACATTATTATTATTATTATTATTATTATTATTATACAGCATTGCAGTTTACCTCTATATTTTTCAAAAGGTCAGATAGCTTAATTGGTAGAGCAACCCAGGCCGGTATCATTAGATGGCTCATGATTGGTTTCGGGTTCGAATCCGGATCTGACCTTCGTAGACCAAGTAAACTTGTGGTTGCAAGGCTAGCAACTGATAGTGTGACAATCTGTTTTGGGCGGTGTTTGGGGCAAACAGTTCAGTTCATCAGGTCACATGAAACCCTTTAATATGACCCGTATGTTGTTTAATTGCTGATTAACATAATAATTAAAAGTTCATTTCCTTATTTTGTATACCAGTCTTTGCGAACTCCACGTTCTTCTGCTAGTAAATGCCTTTAATAATTTAATTCAAATATCATCTTTAGTAATTTTTTTTGTTAGTTTCTTCTATTTAACATTAATTGAGCTCGCTTTGAGGCTTTGCCTTAATTCATATAGTTATTGTAATAATAATAATTATTATTCTTATTATTTTTGTCCATGTTTTCATAATAAGTTAATGATTAATTATTTCATCATAAAAATAATTATATTTTCATTATCATCATTATTATTGTAACATTGAATTTGTATATGCATGTGTTTCTGGCGCTTATTTGCGTCACTGCCTGTTTTACGTCATGACGTCATTTCCTGTTTGATTGTTTTTTGACGTCAGTATACAACTGTTTTGTTGATAAATAGAAAGAAATTGTAGCTACTGTAATTTGTAAAAACAAACTTTGAAAAAGCCTATTTAGGCGAAATATATCAGAAAATTGTAAAACTTGTTCTGTGTAAATTTCTACTTTCCCTACTGGATACAAAACTGAGTATTATTATTATTTTAATTATAATTAATAATGATATCATTATTATTATTATTATTTTTAGCTCATCTATTTTTTGAAAAAAAATTATGAGCTATTATCATCACCTTGGCGTCAGCGTCGCCGTTGGCATTGGCGTCCGGTTAAGTTTTGCGTTTAGGTCCACTTTTCTCAGAAAGTATCAATGCTATTGCATTCAAACTTGCAACACTTACTTACTATCATGAGGGGACTGGGCAGGCAAAGTAAGATAACTCTGGCGTGCATTTTGACAGAATTATGTGCCCTTTTTATACTTAGAAAATTGAAAATTTTGGTTAAGTTTTGCGTTTAGGTCCACTTTTCTCAGTGAGTATCAATGCTATTGCATTCAAACTTGTTACACTTACTTACTATCATGAGGGGACTGGGCAGGCAAAGTTAGATAACTCTGGCATGCATTTTGACAGAATTATGTGCCCTTTTTATACTTAGAAAATTGAAAATTTTGGTTAAGTTTTGTGTTTAGGTCCATTTTATTCCTTAAGCATCAAAGCTATTGCTTTCATACTTGCAACACTTACTAACTTTCATAAGGGGACTGTGCAGGCAAAGTAATGTAACTCTGACTGGCATTTTGACAGAATTATGTGCCCTTTTTATACTTAGAAAAATTGAAAATTTGATTAAGTTTTGTGTTTAGGTCCACTTTATTCCTACAGTATCAAAGCTATTGCTTTCATACTTGCAACACTTATTAACTATCATAAGGGGACCGTGCAGGCAAAGTTATGTAACTCTGACTGGCATTTGGACGGAATTATGGGCCCTTTATACTTAGAAAATTGAAAATTTGGTTAAGATTTATGTTTTGGTCCACTTTACCCCTAAAGTATCATAGATATTGCTTTCATACTTGGAACACTCAAAAACTATCATAAGGGTACAGTAAAAGGACAAGTTGCATAACTCTGATTGTCATTGTTACGGAATTATGGCCCTTTTTTGACTTAGTAACTTTTAATATATGGTTAAATTTTGTGTTTCGATCCACTTTACTTCTTAAGTATCAAGGCTATTGCTTTAAGACTTCAAATACTTTCATGCTATCATGAGGTTACTGTACCTGGCAAGTTGAATTTTACCTTGACCTTTGAATCACCTTGACTCTCAAGGTCAAATTATTAAATTTTGCTAAAATTGCCATAACTTCTTTATTTATGATTAGATTTGATTGACACTTTGACGAAACTACTCTTACCTGACATACCACAATAGACTCCACCCAAACCGTCCCCCGTGCCCTCAACCCTCCCCCCCACCCCCCCCTTTTTTTTTTTTCTAAGATCATCTCACAAATGACCACCACACCCAAAAAATTCCCCCCCCCAATCGCCCTTCCCCCCACCCCCCTGAGAGTCCCTTCACCTTTAAAAAGATAATAGATGAGCGGTCTGCACCCGCAAGGCGGTGCTCTTGTTATAATTATTGTTATTATAATTTTCATTCACATAATTATTTATTATAATTATTTTCGCATTGCAAAAAAATCTCATGGAAAAAAAATCCCATTGGAAATAAAAATCCCATAGGAAAACAAATACCATGGGATTTTGTATTTTTTTCAAACGCGAGTAAACGCATTTACATGTAAATCGTGTCAATTGTTGATCATTTGATAAAATATAGTGTTTCTGGAAGTCTAAATGCCTCAAAATAATGAAAAATCCCATGGGATTTTTTCCCATTTCAAAAAATTATTTTTTATTACTAAAAAATATAAGGTTTTGTAACTGCAACATTTACATATCACATAATGCATGTCGGTTATGTGTTTGTCAACTAGGCTCGTGAAATCGGGAAAGCTGTGCGTCACTCTTCTGTAATGAAAGTCACAGACGTGGAGCTCCAAGACTACTTCACAACACTGTCCAACCTGCTGAGTGATTCACGATATCTAAGTGGAGATAGCGATGCCCAAAATGCTGTTATGAAATTAGAAGAGGTAAAATGATAATGTTATGTCATGTCAACTTGCAAGTTTCCTTGCATAGTGTATAAGAAAGATAATAGAAGACATTGGTTCAGGAATTAATCACAATTTTACAACTCAAATGAAACAGATTACAATAAAGCACCATCGTTTTGAGTTTATATTAGTGGTTAGGCCCATCTCTCTCATGGGAAGCCTTTGTGTTCCCTTTTTGTTTGTCATTCGTACAGGGTTTTGTGTTGTGCATTTAAACTATAAATCCTAATAGCCACTTTCAGTAATCAATTTTGTGAACATTTTTCAGAATAGTAAGGGGAGATTGGAAAAGCGAGCTCGGCTCGAATCAATTGTTTGTTGCAAAAACAAGCATATGCTCCGGTGGATTAGCAGCTATTGGAGTAGGGCATTAATTAACGGTGCATGATTGTCTAAGGTGTTATATTATTAGACATAGGCCACAAACGTTTATCATGAGATTACAATTGCAGACATATTAGTGCGGTCTTACAATTGCCTGATCTAAAAAAAATGGGAATTCAATGTTTCGCTCAAAATCTTGGATTTGACGATGTAACGTCTGGTCTGATAAATTGCCAGTGGCATACACAATTTATGCCGATTGTTAGATGCAAAAAAAGCATATATATCCCCACTACTTTTGCATCCTTAAGTACCTCACACCGAGTGGGAGGCATTAACCCTTAGGCAAAAAAAATGGGTTCGTTTCGGGTTTCCAGACCATGTTTCCCGAATTAGCGCTGACCCTCAACTTTTTATTGGGGTCGCCAAAATAATTAAAAAAAATAAATCGTTCATTTTCGTTCATATCAGATGTAATATCAAGCAAACAAAGTATATATATACATGTATTTCTTATAATAAGCTTTAGTAGCCTTCCATTCTTGTACCCGAAAGACAAAAAAAAAAATCCCTATAACCTGCTGACCCTGATTTTTTTGCAAGGAGATTCCAAACGGACCTATTTTTGTTTGGCCTTACACTTATCCGTCAGTCGTTATATACAAACGAAAGTCTTGAAGTTTTTAATTGGAAATCCTCTTTAAATACTGCATGGATCTCGCTCAAACTTTTACAGATAAAGGTTCTTAATCTGGAAATAATCTTTAAGACAGGAATTTTAGATGCAACTAGTTTTGGCAGAGTTTTGGCCCTTTGTCTGTGTTTAGCTACTCTGTGCATGAAGTGTTCAAGGTGAGATATTGTGATCACGCTTTTGTCAGGTGTCCGTTAAGATGTGCGGTGTGCATTGACAACATTTAGCTCATTACAACCTAAGAGGCCATTTTTTTTCCAATTTTGATGAAACTTTGACATTTGTTTTTAATAAAATCTAATTAGTTCAAAAAGTAGGTCACCAAGTCAATCTTACAAAACCACTGTAGAGGCCAAATATATGACTAAATAAAGATGAAATTATGTATGTTTATTTAGACAATGTCTAGGCAGAGTTCAAATATGGATCAATTACATCCACAAGCTAGGCCTCTTACAGAAACCTTGATACTGCTCTAGAGACCATATTAATGGCTCAATCTTTATGAAACTTGGTTGTAACGTTTTTCTTGACAATATCTAGACGAATCAAAATCAGACTTAAATCGTTATCATATGAAGGTTTACAAAGCATAACATTTACCTTGCATACTGCTGGATATGAAATATAATATATATGAAATATAAAGTACAAAAAGGACATTACTTAAGTGATATTAAAGATAAAGTAACCACTTCACAATGTTAAGTTCTGTAATATTATTTGCAATGCCAGTGCTATTTTGTGTATAACTATCAAGTTATCTCGATTGATATTATAAATTGCAAAGTAAAATTTGTACCAACAAAGCTCATTTAAAATCAACAAGAACCGTGTTATTCTTAGTTGTCTTGAGATTGAATATATATAAGCGCTACAATTTTCTTTTACAGTTGAAAAAAGATACCTTACTATTGACTACGCCGGAGATGATGTGTCTCCTGGAGGCTGTTGATTCAACTTTGAAGAAACACTTGAAAGATGTTGCCAAAGATGTTGTTGATGAATCAGTGAATGACCTCAGAGTAAACGCAGCATTTTGTATTGATGAAATTAAAGGCTATAAGAATACATATAAGGAAGAGCTCGCAAAAGAGGCAGAATTGCATAAACAAGATTTTGATAAAAACGCAAAAAAAAGCATGAACTATTATAATGAAGTGACTGTCTTGGGCAAAAGAGACTTTGATGGGAACGCAGTCAAACACACGCAAGCCTTTGATGACAACTCAGAAAAACGCAAGCAGGAGTATGATGAACACACAGTCACACGCACGCAAGCCTTTGAGGAGAACGCAGAAAAACGCACGCAGGAGTATGATGAACACACAGTCTCATGCAAGCAAGCCTTTGAGGAGAACGCAGAAAAACGCACGCAGGAGTATGATGAACACACAGTCTCACGCACGCAAGCCTTTGATGAGAACGCAGAAAAACGCACGCAGGAGTATGATGAACTCACAGTCTCACGGAAAAAAGACTTTGATGATAATGCAGACAAACGCATGCAGGATTTTGATGAGATCGCAGAAAAACGCTTGAGGGACATTAATGAGCAGCGTGGAAGAAATACTACTTTCACTGAAACTTCCTACAAACAGTCCAGTAAAGGTATAACTAAATTATAAGCATGCAATTATACAATTTGAAACAACTTTTTTAACATAAATACTAACTTTTAGAACCACTGTGCTTCAAATAAATGGAATGCCCTTGATCATTTAGATCATATGCATTTAGATCAAATGCTGAGGTACAATCGACACAAGTATACAACATTTGGAATGGATACAAGTAAATAAACGAGAATACTTTTTGTAACACTAGTATGATTACAATGTCCATACATACCCTAAAACCAACATATTAATCCAGCTTAGCTTGTTATGAGAAAACTTACACGATTTAATGTCATTGTACAATGGATATTACTTATGCATAAGCGATTCAAAAATCATCATGAACACTTGGTAGTTAGCTGCGATTTCGATATTTAGTACATTGCCACTAATTTCATTGGAAATTAAAATCACATACACTAGTGGTGTGGAGGTTATAAGTACAGACTGCAAGCAATTTTGGGATTCTTTATGTGTTTTTTCCCCATAAAACTAGTGTTATGTAACTTATTTCAATCATTATTGGCAATGGGCTGTAAATGTTGCTGAAAGTCGGCCAAAATTAAATTCTTTGTTTTGGGCAAGGTCTGAAAACATTTAGTAGGTTAGGCTCTGCGTTTGTTTTTTTCCTCCGCTATTAGTGAAACAATCTTGAATGTTTTTCCTGGTATGATTTCATGATTACCCTGATATTAGAAATCTATTACACAAAAGTTAAATAAGTTATTATACGCCCGTTTTTCAAAACGGGATGTATAATAGTTTCACCCTTAGCGGGCGTTGGCGGCGTCAACAGCAGTGTCCGCTCTCTTACTCAAATAGTTTTCATTGGATCTTCACCAAACTAGGTCAAAAGTTGTATGTAGACAAAATCTAGGTCAAGTTCGAATATGGGTTATGCCGGGTCAAAAACTAGGTCACAGGGTCACTTAGTGCATTTCAAGGATTAAGCATGGTGTCCGCTCTCTAATTGAAGTAGTTTTCATCCGATCTTCACCAAACTTGGTCAGAAGTTGTATCTAGACAATATCTAGGTCAGGTTGTAATATGGGTCATGCTGGGTCAAAAACTAGGTCACGGGGTCACTTTGTGCATCTCAAGGATTAAGCATGGTGTCCGCTTTCTAATTGAAGTACTTTTAATCCGATCTTCACCAAATTTGGCCAGAAGTTGTGTCTAAATGATATCTAGGTCAAGTTCAAATATGGGTCATTCCGGGTCAAAAACTAGGTCCCATGGTCCCTTCGTGCATTTCAAGCATTTCGCATGGTGTCCGTTCTCTAATTGAATTATTAGTTTTCATCCAATCTTCACCAAATTTGGTCAGAAGTTGTGTCTAGATGATATCTTGGTAAACTTCAAATATGTGCTGCTTAATTTTAAAAAATATATATCATTTTGCCACTCAAATGGTAAAGTTATCAAGTTGTTCAAAACCTTCAAACGGGCGTATCTTCTGACAGTTTGACACTCTTGTATTTCCTATGCTTTAAAGAATTTCAAGGAATTCTGAGAGTATTGTCAAAATAGTAGTGAATATCATTACTTTACCTGTTGACCCAGATTTGAACACATATAACCTAGATGTTAGCTTGTCTATTCAACAATAGGTAAGAGTCCTTCTACTCAGCCAAATGTAGGCGTCCGCCTAATGCTCAGATTATAGACTGTTATTGATTGTTCTGGTGCTCTTTGGACGATTAGGAGATAGATAAACATTATCTGTACTGGTAAGTGATACTCTGTGGTCAGCTCAGGTCACGATTAGACTCCACATAACTGAGTAGTTCTCTGTACATATCTTTGCAGAAGGAAATGGTTTGACTTTGAGGCTCATATAAATTATTTGTCAGTGATGTTTCAAAATAAATACTGATAACTACTCAGTTGATATGCAACAAGCCATTTTTAGCCCACCTGAGCACAACGTGCTCATGGTGAGCTTTTGTGATCGCCTTTTGTCCGTCATCTGTCGTCCATCGTCCATTATTTGTTTGATGTCAACATTTGCCTTATTAACACTCTAGAGGCCACATTTATTGTCCAATCTTCATAAAATTTGGTCAGAAGATTGGTCTCATTAAAAACTTGGATGAGTTTGAAAATGGTTATGTTTGCTTGAAAAACATGGCTGCCAAGGGGTGGGGCATTTTTATGTCCCCCACTATAGTAGTGGGGGACATATTGTTTTTGCCCTGTCTGTTGGTCTGTTGGTTGGTTGGTTTGCGCCAACTTTTACATTTTGCACTAACTTTTGCTATATTGAATATAGCAGCTTGATATTTGGCATGCATGTGTATCTCATGGAGCTGCACATATTGAGTGGTGAAAGGTCAAGGTCATCCTTCAAGGTCAGAGGTCAAATATATGTGTCCAAAATCGCTCATTTTATGAATACTTTTGCAATATTGAAGATAGCAACTTGATATTTGGCATGCATGTGTATGTCATGGAGCTGCACATTTTGAGTGGTGAAAGGTCAAGGTCATCCTTCAAGGTCAGAGGTCAAATATATATGGCCCAAATCGCTTATTTTATGAATACTTTTGCGATATTGAAGATAGCAACTTGATATTTGACATGCATGTGTAACTTATGGAGCTGCACATTTTGAGTGGTGAAAAGTCAAGGTCAAGGTCATCCTTTAAGGTCAGAGGTCAAATATATGTTTCCCAAATCGCTAATTTTATTAATACTTTTGCAATATTGAAGATAGCAACTTGATATTTGGCATGAATATGTATCTCATGGAGCTGCACATTTTGAGTGGTGAAAGGTCAAGGTCATCCTTCTAGGTCAAATATATGGGTCAAAATTGCTCATGTTATGTAACTTCTGCAATATTGAAGCTAGCAATTTTATATTTGACATGCATGTGTATCTCATGGAGCTGCACATTTTGAGTGGTTAAAAGGGTCAAGGTCAAGGTCATCCTTCAAGGTCAAGGTCATCCTTCAAGGTCAAACGTCATATAGGGAGACATTGTGTTTCACAAACACATCTTGTTTCTTATATGGCTATACATTGTATATGGCTATAGTAAAATCTTGTTAACACTCTAGAGGCCACATGAATGGCTTTAGTAAAACCTTGGTAACACTCTAGAGGCCACATTTATTGTCCAATCTTCATGAAATATGGTCAGAAGATTGGTCTTAATGATATCTTGGATGAGTTCGAAAATAGTAATGTTTGCTTGAAAAACATGGCTGCCAAGGGGCGGGGAATGTTTCCTTGTATGGCTTTAGTAAAATCTTGTTAACACTCTAGAGGCCACATTTATTGTCCAATCTTCATGAAACTTGGTCAGAAAATTCATCCCAATAATATCTTGAAAGATTTAAAAAATGACGTCCTTTGGTTGAAAAACATGGCCGCCAGGGGGAGGGGCATTTTTGCGTATATAGCTATTGTAAAATCTTGTTAACACTCTAGAGGCCACATTTATTTTCCGATCTTCACCAAACTTGGTCAGAAGATTTTGCCCCAATCATATCTTGTTATCTCAGGTGAGCGACTTTGGGCCTTTCAGGCCCTCTTGTTCATTTTTTAGCTCGACTATTTTCCAAATAGTCCTTTGTACATTTATACTACTGTCTTTAATGTTTTCGTTGGTGCCCAATTAATTTTCTTGTTAAGGTTAACATACAAATAATAATAATAATATATTTCTTCTGGTGGGGGCACATTGCAATTTCAAAACTCTGACCTGTAATTTAGCAAAATAATCCCCCTTTTTTCTATTTATAATGTTTCTGAAGATGAATGTGCTACTTTTCCAAATTACTGATTCTACTACAGGTACTAAATTTGAACTTGACAAATATATTTTCGGGGACGTTGAGCGAGGTTACTGACAAAGTTTCATAACACTTTCCTGCAATTTTGCAAATTTGTGCCTCGCTATATTCTTTGAAATAAACGTACAGCTTTGCCATATCACTGTTTCTACTACCGGTCTTCATTTGAAACTTCACAAATGTGTTCTGGGTCATTGTGTAAGATCCATTATCAAGTTCAATAACTCTGACCTGCAATTTAGCTGAATGATGTCCTCTTTTTGTGCATGGAAATTATGTTATTTAAAGGAGAAGACATATGCATATCACTGTAAGACAGGCTTTCATAGAAAAAACTGTACGCATGGGCCCTGGGTCATTGTGTGAGGTCACTTTCAAAGGTCTGATTGAAATTTGCTGAATTATGCCCTCTTTTTGTCCCCCCTCCCTCCAAAGGCAGAGGGATATAGAATTGTCTGTTCGTCAATGTGTCCGTCCGTGTGTCAAACTGTTCAGGGCTTTTTCTCAGAAACTATCTTAGATTACAACAAGAAACTTCGTGTGTGTATAGATATCAATGAGAAGCGCCACGCACAAGAACCTTAACCCTACACTTACTTAAATACGAGAATTGCCCTGTGTTTTTGTATGGTGTAACTTTTCAAGGCTAAATCTCCTAAACCGTATAAGACTTTAACATGAAACTTCATGGGTGTATTTATATAAATGAGGATAAGAACCATGTTTAAGAACCATAACCCCACACGTTCTTAAATAAAAGTTATTGTCCTTTGTTGTTTTTATTGATCTAACTTTTCAGTGCTATATCTCAGATATAATAAAGATTTCAACATAAAACGTTATGGCTGTGCAGAAATCAACGGGAAGAAGGCACAAGAATTATAAAAAAGTTTTCATTTTAGTTGAAACAACATATTTTTTTAAATAAAGCAACAGATAAGGCCGGGGTTCTAGGGGGCCGCCAAGGCCCCCAATGGGTCCAGGTCAACGCCCTGGTAGGGGGTTCATGAATATGAATATGCAACTTTGGCTAATAGATATCATTGCTCTGGCTGAAATTCATGATTGACAAAAAAAAAGGAAATAAGACAGGAGATCCGAGAAGAAAACAATATTATTTTCTTTCTATTAAAATTAATTTTACCTGATGAGAACTTCATCTCACATTTACATCTTGCAAAAGTCAGAGTCACAATCACTGTAACTGCTGCTATAATCATCCTCTAAGTTAAATGTCTTAATAACGGCAGTAAGAAAAGTCATAACAATCGTGAAGAAGCCGATCTAAACAGCACAAAAAAGATAACAAGAACCAAAACAAATATAACAGATAGTTATTGAACAATAACTAACAATATAAACAGGAAGAAAAATCAACTGTGTCATTTTCTTTCTAACCAGATTTAGCTTTAAATCCAAAATATAAAGGGTTAATTTTTCTTTTCTTTTCACGATCAGACTCCATGCTGAATTAACAATGGTTTCTGTTACAATGCTTCTGATTGGCTCTTTCGTTTTAGACCGACGAATCGTCAATGATGTTCTATAAAACGGTGCGGTGTGAAATAACTAAATTTATTTCACTATCTGATAAAAAACAACCAATTTTTCGAGATTTTCAACCGGTGTTATGGATCGCCAATCGGTTTATAATGAAAACACTGCATAACCCTTCACTTTCATAATTGTGAGTTAATGCCCTTTGTTGTTTTTGTATTATACACTACACGATTTCAACATAAAACTTCAGGGGTGTATAGATAACATTGAGGAAAATTGCAATGCATAAAAATAATTACCCTATCAAGGGATTTACACCCATCCATACACAATGTTTATTTGGAAGGCTTGGGGTCATGTTGTAAGGTCATGAACCAAGTTCTTTAACTCTGACATGCAATTTGACATAATTATCCTCCTGATTTAGTTACAAGTGTGGTATACATGCAACTTCACCATATCATTGTTTCTTCTACAGGTATTAAATTGAAACTTCACACTTGCTATAGGTCATTGTGCAAAGACAATGACCAAGTTCCAGAAATCTGTATTACAATTTAGCCGAATTACGCCCCATTTTGTAATAAGAAAATGCTGATTAACGTTTGAGTGGAACCACTCTATATTTTCTACAGATATATTAAAACAATACGTATGTGTTCAGAATCCTCATGAATTTTCACTGAATAAGACCTCTAATTTTGACGATCCTTTAAACATGATTATGCCCCCTTTTGTACTTGAAAACGTCAGGTAAAGGTTTGAGTGCATGTTAAAATGCAGCCTATAGTTTGCACGAAAGAAATACTTCTCTATGAAACTTCTACACATATTTAATTAAACTCTCAAATGTCGTAGTGGTCTAAAGCAGATTCCCATTACACTGACCTGCGTTTTAGCAGAATTGTGCACCTTATTGTACTTTTTGAACAAGTGAGATAAACCGATGCATGCAATAACTCCTACATGTATCTCTTGATGACATGCAGATCTAGCAAAGAAATAATTTGGGGCGTGTTGGGTCAATGTCACTGTAGTATGTTATTATCCCCCGCCAGAGGCGGAGGGATATTGTTTTGGCGTTGTCCGTCCGTCTTGGAAGTTCTTTGGTGGATTTCATTTAAACTTGGTATGAGTATATATATGCATAAGAGAATGATGCACGCCAAATGGCATTGTACACCATCTATTAAAAACAGACTTATGGCCCTTTGTATCTTGAAAAAATGCTTTTTAGTGTCCGGAGCCATATCTTGGAAGTTTTTGGCGGATTTCATTGAAACTTGGTATGAGTATATATATGCATAAGAGGATGATGCACGCCAAATGGCATTGTACACCATCTGTTAAAAACAGACTTATGGCCCTTTGTATCTTGAAAAATGCTTTTTACTATAGGCACTTTTGTGTCCGGAGCCATATCTTGGAAGCGCTTTGGCATATTTCATTTAAACTTGGTATGAGTATCCCTCTGAAAATTGAGCGTATGTAAACGTTGAATGTTTTTGTGGAAAACGCACGACTTATTAATTCACCTGAATAAATTGTGAAGGCTTAAGAACCTTCCTTTGTCTTATTTTTGTGTTATTGTCCTCCGTGTTTCCATCTATAATTATGTTCATCCGTCCAATTTGCACCCATTCTCAAACAAAGCATATGTTGCGGGGGATACCTTGGGCCTTTCAGGCCCTCTTGTTTAACATAGATTAACAATATTCCTTATACCTTACGTAATGCTGAAGACATTGTGCTGATTTTTTTTGTTGCATTTGGTGCATTTGGGTCAACGTTATTGTTCTGAAAAATAGAAACTTGTTTTCCTCTGAATACATTAATAGAAGATAAAGGTATTGCGCTGGTATTTTGTGTGAATGTAGGTAAGATAAAGATCTTGCTTTAAAGGTTTAATTTAACAATTATTTTTTTAATAATTGAAAAACACTTTCTTTGTCACATTTCTTGTTTTAATAAATAAGTGTAATACTTTAGGTTTACGTACATGTATACTAATTAACTACTGCAGATTAAATATGTTTATGTGATCATTTCATTGGATTACTTACAGGAAATGTAGATTATACTATCCAAGCGGAAGAATAGTAGAGTCTTCGGAAAGCTAATGTTTTGTACTGGAAGTCCTACTGTTCAAAGAACAATTTTTCTTACTGAGATAAATGATACAGAGTTATAAGCATCTAAAACATACAACTTACCAACATGCGCAGTAAATGATACCATGTAATTAACATATAATACATACAACTTACCAACATACGCAGTAAATGATACCATGTAATTAACATATAATACATACAACTTACCAATATACGCAGTAAATGATACACAAAAATAAACATCTAATACATGCAACTTACCAACATACGCAGTAAATGATACAGAGTAATAAACATCTAATACATACAACTTACCAACATACGCAGTAAATCATACAGAGTAATGAACATCTAATACATACAACTTACCAACATACGCGGTAAATTATACAGAGTAATTAAGATCTAATATATACCACTTTTCAACATACGCGGTAAATGATACAATGTTATTAATATATAATATGTACTACTTCTCAACATACGCGGTAAATAATACAGAGTCATTAATATCTAATATGTACTACTTTTCAACATACGCGGTAAATGATACAGAGTAATTAATATCTTATATATGCCACTTCTCAACATACGCGGTAAATGAAACAATGTAATTAATATATAATATGTACTACTTTTCAACATACGCGGTAAATAATACAGAGTCATAAATATATAATATGGACTACTTCTCAACATACGCAGTAAATGATACAGAGTAATAAACATCTAATACATACAACTTACCAACATACGCGGTAAATCATACAGAGTAATAAACATCTAATACATACAACCTACCAACATCCGCGGTAAATTATACAGAGTAATAAACATCTTATACATACAACTTACCAACATACGCGGTAAATTATACAGAGTAATGAACATCTTATACATACAACTTACCAACATACGCGGTAAATTATACAGAGTAATTAAGACCTAATATATACCACTTCTCAACATATGCGGTAAATGATACAATGTAATTAATAAAAAATATGTACTACTTTTCAACATACGCGGTAAATGATACAGAGTAATTCATATTTAATATGTACTCCTTCTCAACATACGCGGTAAATAATACAGAGTAATTAGTAACTTATATATGCCACTTCTCAACATGCGCGGTAAATGATACAGAGTAATTATTATCTAATAGGTACTACTTCTCAACATACGCGGTAAATGATACAATGTAATTAATATCTAATATGTACTACTTCTCAACATACGCGGTAAATGATACAGAGTGATAAACACTGATACGTAAAACATAATATAGCATTAAAAAATGTCTAGGAACAGGCCTTTTTGTGGCCTATCTACGGACTCAATCCCAACCCGAAATTGCAAAGAAAATATCCCAATGTGATTTTTTCTCACTTTCCCCAAAAAAATCATTTGTTTATATTTTTTAATAGAAACTCTGAAGTTCGTAAAGATTTTTTTAAATTTCATCTTACAAATTATATAAGTTTAAATTATATAGTTTTATTCTCCTAATTGAATTATTATAAAGAGTTAACTTATATTAAAATAGGTTTTTGCCCAAATCATTAAACTTTTCTTGCGAAAAAAATTCCTAATCATGAAATTTCATATTACGCAAAATGGCCAGACAAAAACATGATACAATAGTAACGACTTTTGTCAAAATATTGTATAGCATAACTTCCATGACAACTTAGTATGCATTTTATCGCACACATGATGCGCATGTGTATGAACACTGACCCAAATCTCTGTTAAACTAAATCAAAACTATTGTTGTTGCTAAATACCTTTTTTGTTAAGGAATACCTGTTGTTGCCAGTGTAGTTCCGAACCCCAACTTATATATTGTATATATCTACATATTTATCTAAGGTGCATGTTTTATATCGCAACTACAATGGTATTAATCATGTCTAGATCACATTACACATTCCGATTATAAGGATGTGGCTTAACACACTTTATATTAATATACTGTATACAGGCCTGTGCACTGCGCAACATTAGAACAAAACAGATCTATAATAGTTAAACCAGCTTTTATAAATGTAGTTGTATTTGTATGAGCATGTAAATAGACTGATGGTATTCACTGTGAACTTTACATAGCTCTAATGTAAGCTCACAGGAAAAGGTTTATAACTCTGTTCTTCAATTATGCATAATTATAAACACTTTCAACTGAGAAAATCACGATAAAGTATACAGTGCAAAACCTTTATATCAACGTATTGATGTGGACTTATTATATACAAAATACTATTTGATAAATTCCGAGGGTAATATGAATGCATTGTGTCGAAATTTTGTGCACACAAAGGTAACATTTCAAAAGTTACGTTCACATAATCTGTATAAATTAATATTTAAAAGTGATTACAGTTTTTTTCAAAGTTAGGGCTGCTATAGGGCCCCATTCCTAATGGTTTAGGTTTGCCTGCAAGATTTATATATCTTTGTTGATACTACTGTATACAAACCTGTGCACTGCCCAACATGGGGACATAACACAGCTTTAATGGTTAAACCAGCTTTAATAAAATTTATTAATATTTGTACAAAAATGTCTTACGTATTTAATAATGAATAATACAATTATGAACAGTCTTCTGTTTTTATACGCCCGTATAAAATACGGGACGTATTATGTGAAACCCCTTGGCGGCGGGCGGAAGGCATCACTTTGTCCGGACTCTAATTCAAATTGTATTCATCCGATCTTCACCAAACTTGGTCAGCAGTTGCATCTAGTTGATATCTAGGCCAAGTTCGAATATGGGTCATGCCGGGTCAAAAACTAGGTCATAGGGTCAATAAGTGCATTTTCAAAGGGGCCACTTTGTCCGGACTCTATTTCAAATTGTATTCATCCGATCTTCACCAAACTTGGTCAGCAGTTGCATCTAGTTGATATATAGGCCAAGTTCGAATATGGGTCATGCCGGGTCAAAAACTAGGTCATAGGGTCAATTAGTGCATTTTCAACGGCGCCACTTTGTCCGGACTCTAATTCAAATTGTATTCATCCGATCTTCACCAAACTTGGTCAGCAGTTGCATCTAGTTGATATCTAGGCCAAGTTCGAATATGGGTCATGCCGGGTCAAAAACTAGGTCATAGGGTCAATAAGTGCATTTTCAAAGGGGCCACTTTGTCCGGACTCTATTTCAAATTGTATTCATCCGATCTTCACCAAACTTGGTCAGCAGTTGCATCTAGTTGATATATAGGCCAAGTTCGAATATGGGTCATGCCGGGTCAAAAACTAGGTCATAGGGTCAATTAGTGCATTTTCAACGGCGCCACTTTGTCCGGACTCTAATTCAAATTGTATTCATCCGATCTTCACCAAACTTGGTCAGTAGTTGCATCTAGTTGATATCTAGGTCAAGTCCGAATATGGGTCATGCTGGGTTAAAAACTAGGTCACTGGGTCACTTAGTGCATTTCAAGGATTTAGCATGGTGTCCGCTCTCTAATTGAAGTATTTTTCATCCGATCTTCACCGAATTCGGTCAGAAGTTGTGTCTAAATGATATCTAGGTCAAGAACAAATATGTGTCTTGGCGGGTCAAAAAATAGGTCACAAGGTCACTTATTGAATTTCAAGCGTTTAGCATGGTGTCCGCTCTCTACTTGAAGTAGTTTTCATCTGATCTTCACTGAATTTGGTCAGAAGTTGAGTCTAAATGATATCTAGGTCAAGAACAAATATGGGTCTTGCTGGGTCAAAAACTAGGTCACTTAATGCATTTCAAGCATTTAGCATGGTGTCCGCTCTCTAATTGAAGTAGTTTTCATCCTGTCTTTACCAAATTTGGTCAGAAGTTGTGTCTAATTGATATCTAGGTCAAGTTCAAATATGTGCTGCTTAATTTTCAAAAATATATCATTTTGCCACTCAAATGGTAAAGCTATCAAGTTGTCCAAAACCTTCAAACGGGCGTATCTTGTGACAGTTTGGCACTCTTGTTTTTAATGTATACCAAATATGTTCCCATTTAATTATAACAGAAATGCTTGGAGATTTGACAAAGTATTACAGCAAATGCTTTAACTATTTAATAATGATTAATATAATTATGAACATTCTTACAAATAATGTATACCACATATGTTGCCATTCATGATTTCAGATATGCTTGGAAAGTTGTTGGAGCATTACAGCAAACGTTTCTGTCACGTAAATACCTTTCCATTGGATGACTATGTTCAGGAAAAGTTACGTGATATTTATATGCCACCGAATATACAACTTATGGATAAGGAAAGAGGGTTTTTCAAAAAAACTGGTAAACAGATTTCGACATACCAACATATTTTGTTATCGGATACCAAACCAAATCAACAGATATTTATTCAAGGGGAAACAGGGTCTGGGAAATCTACTTTTCTTGCGAAATTGGTCATGGACTGGTGTAAAATTACATCAGAACAATCATCCGTGACGATGCTGCCAATTGATGGCAAGACTTCCAGTGTCAACTCTAATACACAGATGAGAGACTCTAATGTTTTTGACGATTTAACGTGTCTGAATGGCTTTAAATTTGTCTTCCATGTACAATTAAGGGAATCGGTTGATCAGTTTGATATCGCGAAAATTATAAAAAAGCAGATAGTTGACAGTATATACTCTTCTGAAGAAGATCGCGGAAAGGCATACATACTACTAAATGAGATCATGAAACGTGAACGTTGCTTGGTATTACTTGATGGCCTAGATGAATGGATTGGTACTGGAGAACCTAGAGAGATTGGTACTCGTCACAACCTGCCAAAACTGGCCGACGTACACAGTCATTGTGTTTTGTTGATAACTACTCGACCTTGGAAGATGACAGGAGCGAAAATACTTGACTCGCAGATTGACAAACTGCTGCAACTTGATGGAGTCAAAAACGTGTTTGAGGCAAGCAGAAAAATCCTTGGGTGTAGGAAAGATTGTAAGAAGAGACAAGATTTAGACAAAAAACAATCCGAATTTGAATTGTATGTACAGAAATATGGCTTGTTAGAGCCTTTGCACTTCCCAATGATGTTGTGTCTGATTGTACAATTGTGGGCAGAAGGAACTGAACTTAAGGGCTCTAAGTGTGAAATGTACAGCTTCTTGCTGGACAGTCTTTTTAAGAAGGCGACCAGTGAACCGAGTGAATTTCAAGAGCCAACTTATCGATGCTTCACAGAGACCCAATATATACAGCCCAATATTGAACACTTGAATAGACTTGCTGAAGCGGCATTTGATTTGTTGTTTTCAGATACACAAAATAAAGCTCTAGTATTTACAACGAAAGAATTGAAGAAATATAATTTAGGTGAACTAGACCAAAACAATGTTGCACTGAAATCCGGTATTTTATCAACGAAACGTCAGGAACCTACATTAAGAGCACTCCCGTCATTTTCATTTATTCATAAGAGCATTCAGGAATTCCTGGCTGCGTATCATATTGCCCGTATTACCCATCTCAATCTCATTGATGATGTCATTTCCGGATATCTTGACCGTCACGAGGATGCATATCTTGACGTGTCCCAGGTTTTCATCTTTCTGTGTGGACTAGACATCATGTCAGCGAATAAGCTTTCTGGCATGATGGATGAACGCAATAATGCTTGTGTAAAGTCTCGCTGTGTAAAATCTTGCTTTGATACAATAAAGCTTTGTGAGATCATACTACAAGGATACAGAGAAGCCGTTGCCAATGAGCAAACTAACATTGCCCTGACACTAAGTCACATGTTCTACTGGAGAGACAATATCAGAGAACTTGACAGCTTGAAAAACGATGTCAGAGACCTTCACAGCGTCTGGAAAAATAACACACGCAATCTATTATCATTGGATCTACGCATAGACAATTTAATCGACTTTAACAGGCTTTTTGCGTTCAGAGGTGGTTCACCTGCAATAGCTGAGCCTACATCCCATATTGAGTTTGACATGTCATCCTGCCACAGGCTGGAATATTTAGATCTAGGCGGCAACGGCATTTGGCTTAAAGGTAAATATACAATACATCTCTTTTGTATATCTGACTATTCACTAAAGGAGACATACAGATTGTTAGCAACAATATCTTCTAAACTATGGAAGGTAATATCCGCCAGTCCATTCATGATGTTAAACTACATTCTCATGTTAACTACTGTCATATGCTTTCTGATGCATGGTCTTTGCATTTTGCCTAGTTACATTTGCTATGCAAACATTTCATCTAAATATCGCATGTTGATAAGTTTATAATTACTGCATATATATCTTTACTTCGTGTGAGTTATTGACAACTGCAGTTGAACTTTTGGAATTTGTATTAATGCTTATTCTAACTGCGTTCTTTGTTTAATTATGTGCATTTGGCTATGCTGCTACACAATCTAACAAGCTGTTAATATTTTTGTGGATCAATTTTACTGCTTAAGTCGATTGCTACTGCGTTTTTGATTAAGAATTAGTCTTCGGTTTTGCATACACCGCCATTAAAAATAGTTCACAATCCGAAAGGAGAACCAGTATTAAAAACATAATTCCAGCGCTAATTGCATCGTAAATTACTATTGCCGGGAGATCACTCCTAACATCGAAATCAAAATCTCAGGTATCAACTGTGAAACATCGACTATTTCTGGAATCCTTCGTAAAAAGCGAAGATATAGTAAAAAACTAACACGTCGACATAACGCCTTTTGTTTTGCTTGGATTCCCACTATCGACACCTTTTTCCTGTTGTAAACGCTTTGAGAAAAATGATGCAACGCTTTGAGAAAAATGATGCCCAGGTAAGTTCTACTTTTTGTTATTTATTTGCGCTATGACAGGAACTGAAAAGCTTATCGTCGTCGTGTTGTAACTCGCTAAAGAAACTTCAGCGTACAGTTTATATAGTAGTGACAGACCTGACAGACAGACAGACAGACAGACAGACAAAATAGACAGACAGAGAGACAGGCAGAAATATCTGAAGATCCTGGGGCATAAAAATGAGATACTATGCCACATGTTTACATTTGAACAAGAGCATAAAGCGAATTTATCAGTCAAGTATTGTTTTTTTGTCACTTTAAGGTAGCGCACCCTTAATGGGCACATATCCAAATATAATCTAATTTATTATTTTATTAATCAACATCATTTCATTGAACTACATACAAATTTGTAGGTAGGTTTTCCATGCTTTAAAAAAAATATACCGATTTTTTCAAAACCACCCCACGCTCGGCTTTTGTCCAGTTTATTTTCACCCCTGGGGTATATAAAAGTTCCATAATTTATTCAAATTTCCAAATATGGGCATGCAGTTGGTGTGTACAGATGCAATAAAGGTGTTTAAAGTTTAAACAAGATGAAATAAGTATTCTTTTACAGACATTTCTTTTTTACAATTTTTTTACTATGGAAGAGCGCCATGAAATGTAAGTGATTTCAGCCACGTAAAAGTTATGACGGTAAAAAACAAAGTGTTATAAAATTGAAAAAAGTATCATTTATGTTATTTTTTAAACTTAGTTTTATAGAAACACTATATACAGCAAAATTACCAAGAAATAGACATATTTACCGTTTACTTTTTGAAATAACAATAAAAATGCAACATGTATCATTCGTATTTTCAACAGTAAATTACCCAATTTAGCCAAAACGTTGTTATAATTTAAAAAATTGAAGGATGTGCCTAAAATTTTCAACATATTCAACAATAAACCTAGCTTATATGCTATATTAAATCAAATTACGTTAGAAAAGAAATAAAACGCGTCGCAAAAAGTATGCGATGTCGGCAGGATTCGAACCAGCGCGGGAAGATTCCAAAAGATTTCTAGTCCATCCCCTTAACCACTTGGCCACGACAACTTCACAATAGTGGAACCTAAAATTGATATCCGAGACAACTTCACATTAGTGCCTGCTTTAATTAGATATCCATAGGTAAACAGGCAAAAAAGCTTGTCGATCTTTGAAGAAATCGCGAAATCGTATATTTCAGATGATATTTGGAGCAAAGTCAATATGTATTGTGAAAATAATGTATTCTAAAGGAATTACGTAAACATATATCAAAATTCAAAGTTTGAAAAATAAATGCATCACTCGGAAATAACCGATCATTGAAGATAGGCAATGATCGTAAAATAATTCGCGAGAAATCATTAGGGCTGCGCTACCTTAACATGAACAAAGACTTGGAAGAGATGGGTAAATTAGTCTTGCGTTTGCGTAAGTGTAAATGTCATCAACAATCCGTATGTTTGTTGTGTTATTGCAGGTCCGGCTGTGTCCAATGTTGCTTGCCAATTTTCTAAACATGCGTTCAAGGCGATGCTGATCTTCTAAAATGTTACACCAAGGCCCTAGTGTCGTCCATCCAGCAATCATTCCAATGGTAGATTCAGGACACCCTTTACGACCAAGGTGAGTGCATAACTTGTATGTGTGTTTGTTTTTCAAAGTTTATGAGGTTTTGTCATGACAATGCGACATTGAGTTAGGATCACCTAAGTAAGCATTCAATATACCACTGCAATATCAAAACATCCGCATCCAGCTATTCTTGTGAAAACAATAATGTTAAAATTCATCTACAGACTAGCCCTTAATCATTTTACGAACGATTCCTCTACTATTAGTGCATCTGATTTTAAATTTTCTTGTAGTGTTTTTGTTTATTTTCCCTTTAATAGTATATTCTACCACATTTTAAACAAGTAATGAAAAATATATACCAGCTTGTTATCTTTGAGATTTTGATCACAAAAAATGTCTAAAGGAGAAATTTACTTAAGAAGCTGTTGCAAAAATAGGTCTTAAGACATATCAGCGCGGTGCTTCAGATATGCCTCTGCCATCCGTACACTCTTATAAGAAGTCAAAATGTCCCCTTATGAGACCATGAAACCTAACGTGACTTTATGGCAGACATGTAGGCAGATGCAGTTTTTCTGGTCGCATCTGTTGAAGTTAAATTCTAAGATCCATTCGCGCGACAAGGCTCTTAAACATTATTTTTCAACATTGTAGGACCTTGGTCTTGCTCAAAAAGCAGTGATGGCAGTGAAGTGACCGACACCACATGGGTCTCTTTCTCGTCAGATTTACCGCATCATGACTAATCACGGGTTTTGGTTTGAAAGAGTTCTCGTCTGCTTTTTAATTATTGCTCGATTAGAACAAGCAAAAGACATGATTAATAACACCATTATGTACTATTATTATTTCCTAAATGTATATACTAAAAATCATGTAAATACATGAATTAACGTTTATTAGAAAACTACTGTTAATGATTCAAGAAATTTGAAACAGATAACCAGTAATCAGACTGCATATCACCGGATGTTACATCAGTATGAGTTTGTGTTTTTTTGTATGTACCAATATATGTTGAAGGAATCGGAGAGGTACTGTAATTTTCTATCTTGATGACTAAAAAACGTGCATTTCAAGAAAGAGCTTTACATGACAGTGCCTCGTCAACAGTCAACATTTTGATTTCATGATAGGTTGTGTTTTGAAATAGCATTTAAAATACTTATACCTTTTAAAAGATGCAAATGGGAATGTTGATCATGGTAGTTGGTGTTGAAATCAATATGATTTGGTATGAATAGAATAGTGAGAACTGTATGTGCTTCTTTAGTATGGTATTGTTTATAATAAATACCAGTTTAATGTATCATATAGTGTGAATAGCCTTTTAAAGTTTACATGAAATGCCAATTGTGGTGTTGTTTTGGAAAGATGATTGCATCTTGTTTTAAATTATGAATAAATCTTTTTTTATTTGAACAATTATGAGATTTTCAATAAATTGCAAACCACTTTGCTGCTCTTCATTGGATATATTTTTTGAATGGTGCATTGCTTAAACATTTGAGTCTGTCTCTGGGAAAATTGAACTCTGCAAGGCATGTGCTCAAAATGTTTTCTCAGATAAGCCTGTACCGTCAGGCTTATCAGGGACGACACTTTCGCCAGAGACTTTTTTACCGAACAATTCCAATAAGGTAAAATTTCAATGCCAATTTGCCCTGATTAACACTTGACACACATGCATTAAGACCCATTTTCCCAGACCATGGCTCAATTATGTTGTTGCTGTGTGTATTGTAATGACTGTGGATGAAGCTATCCAGGATGAAATAGAGTGTCATTATAATATAATTACTGAATAACATTTTAGCTAATCTATTTAAAAAAAATATGAGCTATTGTCATCACCTTGGCGTCGGCGTTGGCGTCGGCGTCCGGTTAAGTTTTGCGTGTAGGTCCACTTTTCTCAGAAAGTATCAATGCTATTGCATTCAAACTTGGTACACTTACTTACTATCATGAGGGGACTGGGCAGGCAAAGTTAGATAACTCTGGCTTGCATTTTGACAGAATTATGTGCCCTTTTTATACTTAGAAAATTGAAATTTTTGGTAAGTTTTGCGTTTAGGTCCACTTTTCTCAGAAAGTATCAATGCTATTGCATTCAAACTTGGTACACTTACTTACTATCATGAGCGGACTGGGCAGGCAAAGTTAGATAACTCTGGCGTGCATTTTGACAGAATTATGTGCCCTATTTATACTTAGAAAATTGAAAATTTTGGTTAAGTTTTGTGTTTAGGTCCATTTTATTCCTTAAGTATCAAAGCTATTGTTTTCATACTTGCAGCACTTACTAACTATCATAAGGGGACTGTGCAGGCAAAGTAATGTAACTCTGACTGGCATTTTGACAGAATTATGTGCCTTTTTTATACTTAGAAAATTGAAAATTTGGTTAAGTTTTGTCCTACAGTATCAAAGCTATTGCTTTCATACTTGCAACACTTATAAACTATCATAAGGGGACTGTGCAGGAAAAGTTATGTAACTCTGACTGGCATTTGGACGGAATTATGGGCCCTTTATACTTAGAAAATTGAAAAATTGGTTTTGTGTTTTGGTCCACTTTACCCCTAAAGTATCATACATATTGCTTTCATACTTGGAATACTCGCAAACTATCATAAGGGTACAGTAAAAGGACAAGTTCCATAACTCTGGTTGTCATTTTTACGGAATTATGGCCTTTTTTTGACTTAGTAACTTTGAATATATGGTTAAATTTTGTGTTTCGATCCACTTTACTTCTTAAGTATCAAGGCTATTGCTTTCAAACTTCGAATACTTTCATGATATCATGAGGTTACTGCACCTGGCAAGTTGAATTTTACCTTGACATTTGAATGACCTTGACTCTTAAGGTCAAATTATCAAATTTTGCTAAAATTGCCATAACTTCTTTATTTATGATTAGATTTGATTGATACTTTGAAAAAACTACTCTTACCTGACATACCACAAAAGACTCCACCCAAACCATCCCGTGTGCCCCCCCTCCCCTCCCTCCCCCCCCCCCAATTTTTTTTTAAGATCATCTCACAAATGACCACCACACCCTCACACTTTACCCCCCCACCCCCAAATTTTTTCAAACGGTTAAAAAACACAAATATTTATTTTTATTATTTTATGTTTGAAATACCGTCCAACCATCGCACCCACGAATCCCCCCTACCCTCTCTCCCCCCACCCGAATCTCCCCCCCCCCCACCCTATTTTTTTTTTTCATCTCACAAATCACCACCACACCCTCACACTATACCCCACCCCACCCCACACCCCCCAATTTTATTTTTTTTTGAAACGGTAAATAACGTCCAACCATCGCACCCAAGAATCCCCCCCCCCCGATTTATTTTTTTCTCATTTTTGGAAGATAATGTAATAAATTCCACACCCCCACACTATACACCCCTCTTCACTCCACCCCTCCCTCCTTTGTGATTGAAAATGAGAGTCCCTTCACCTTTAAAAAGAAAATAGATGAGCGGTCTGCATCCGCAAGGCGGTGCTCTTGTTTACAATTGTAATAGGAAATATATGTATTACATGGAATACTGGTTAAATAAATATAAGGATGAAACACACATTACATAAACATCATCTTAAAACAAAATGATTACTCTGGCCCTGTTGCAAGTGTATCCCACACATAATGCTTATGACTAGACATATGCAACTTTAACATGATCATACAATTGTTTTCAAAACAATATATGCACTGGTGCAATATAAGTTAAAAACCTACATTTACATGTGAGATTGCACTACTGTATGATTATATGTAAATACTTGGATGAACAATAAATAAACAGAATTATATTTGTTAATTACATATACTTCATCATGGTTTTATAATTTGTGTAAAATAAATGCATAAAATCACAAAGAAATTAAAACCCGTCATTTTGTTTTTTTACACATCTTAACTTCTTTCATGTTAAATAAGTAATATATATGGAAAATAGTTTGGTATCAAATTATATTGTTGCTAGTGTTTACCTTTTACTTATAAAAGACAAAGAATAAGTGTGGAAAAGCACATAACCTCATTAAATGTTTGAATTCAGGGCAGGCTGTCTTAACAAATATCTTTAATATGACACGTCTTGGTTATAACTGAGTATTCAGCTTACAATAAATAGGCATTTAGAATCTGTATGATTCTTAAATAAAGGGCATGTTAATATTGAAAGGAAATAAATAAAATTTACCATTGCTCTGGAAAAAGGGGGTTTAATGCATGTTCCTGAAGTGTTGTCGCAGATTAACTTGTACGGTCAGCACATGCTAATCATGGAAGACACTTTCTGGTTTTATGAGATTTTTTCGTTCAAAGAAAGTATTTTGAAAAAAAAAAATCCAGTCTAGGCCGAAAATGTTGTCCCAGATAAGCATATGTGGAGCAATTAAGCTAATCTGGGACGACACTTCACACACATGCATAAAGCAATTTCCCCAGAACACGGCTCAATTTGATTGAATACTTAACCGAGGCTGTTCACTGCGAACAAATTATAACTAATGTATAAATGTCAGCACATCAATATAGAAAGGCAAGACATTTTTACTAAAACAACTAAACCATTGAAATCTAGCAAGAACATATCTGCTTACAAATCTACAAGATGTGTGAAAAAGATGCTTGTAAAATCATTGCAAGATAAGTAAAATAATGTGAAATAATTCAATTTCTCTAATATTATTTTGAGCTTAAGCATGCCAAATGCTCCAAGGGCAAACAACATAATTGCTGCATGATTAAATAAACAGTTCAATTTGTTCCAACTAGCGGAATGTTTCTTATTAAGATTGACCTTATTTTTTTCTAAGTTTTAATATACCACTTTAGATATCGGATACAGAGTGGCCAAAATTCTAAGCAATAAAACACATAACACACTCTATTATCATTATCGAAACATTTAGACTGGTCCCTGAAGGGTTTTCTTATGCTGCTTGTAGCTCCAGTTAATCTGATTCACCTTCGTGATGGTGTCTCTCCCTGATAACTAAGTCTATCCCCTTCGACAGGTGGTCATTAGTTGTAACCAGGAACCTGCATTTACAGTAGGGAAGTGAATGCAACACATTTTTCTTTTTAAAGTTAATATCATTTAATATTTAGCTTGATCTATGCAAGAGCTTAGGCCTTATTAAGAAACGTTAAGTTTATGCAATTGTATAACTGATAACTTTTTATAGTTATTAACATTGGATTTAAGGGCCTAAAACAGTTTAATTCTATAACTAATACCAGCAATTACCGGTATAACCTGTGCAGTTTGAACTTGACTCAACTTGATACACATGTTAATTTGTATACAGTACTTATAAACGCCGTGTTGTGGAATCTGATTTTCTGTATTGCAGCGATGTCTTTGCCCAATTGAAAAAAGGACGGGTACACTTGGGAATTATTTTGCTTGAAATATCCTAAACTATGTAACTCATTCCATAAACCTTTTTAGAGTTAGTTGCTAAAAGCATTTTTCCTAATCATTAATTTTGTAGGGAGTTTCAAGAACACCTTGAAAGTACAGGAAGGTCTTGTAAACAATAATTAGGAAGTATTCAATAAGACATGACTTCTTTAAGTTTGCTCAGTAAAATAAGATGTATATGCATAAATATTATGAAACAATAGAAATCTTTACAGTAAAAAAATAATTAGTGTGGTATAGACTGTAGTTCAAAAATATCTAGCACAGGCCTCTTTAGTGATGCCTACCTGATTACACCTGGTTGTAATAGTCCAGTGCTGACACTGCCACAGTTCCTGTATTTGCATGTGCATGCCTCCTTCTTTTACTGTCGGGTGCAAAATTGCCTTTGCAGCACTTGTGCTACTGACAAAGGTTACTGGTGCAGGTGCTGGTACTGTGTACTCCTGTCACATGTGTTGACATTCAACAAATCTGCTGCCTGCCTTAAAAGAGCAGCTGCTCTTTGCTGTTGGCTCATATCTGCAAATGTATTCATGTACATTATTTTTTTATTTATAAAAACAAGTCACCATTTTGTAGTATAATCATAGAATCGATATATAATAACTGTTACGTAGTCAGATATTACACTGACTGATATAAGTTTATATACATTTTTCACAGAAATATGATCATATCTGCGTTGATCATCTAAGTACCATCTTTATGCGAAATCTTCACCCCCCCCCCATTATACTACATGTACTAACATCTTGATGTGTTTGTTTGTATGTTTTTTGCCTGTGTTTTTTTACTTACATTAAGGCAAACATTGAAATGAAAAAGAGAAACCATTTAATTCCAGAAAACATAATTATTTTTGTTTGTAAATGAGGTAACTGTGCATACTTATTTTACATTGCTTTCCATTTTAATTAGCTCTTTGTAAGAATTTCCATGCCGTCTTAGATAATAAAATAGTAAAAACCAATATTACAAAGATATGCGATGAAAAAGAATGAAATTAAAAGTTAAATTCAAACAAGCCAACAGTTAGACGTTTTGATCACCGTAACCCACTTACGTTACAACAATACTATGGGACGTGTTTACAAATGAAAACAAGATTACATGTACGTCCATTAACTTCAAATAGACCTTAATCACAAACCAAATGACAACTCTACGTTCGAAGCAGAGATTACAATTGTATGCAATTTACCTAATAAACAAGTACACTAAACAAGTAACCTTTACCTGAATAAGAACAGTGGAAAATAAGTTCGAAACGACGCGGTAGAGTAATTCATCTGGTAGATATATAATACAACCCCGTTCTAAATATTAACCTTTTGCGAAAACAACCGTAAACGAACGACAACTCTGGTTCTCCGTCGTGTATGAATTCAGTATTACTAATGCATTCGTCTTAGCTCTTTCAGTTCTGGAACCGAATCTTGAAGGCCTTTGCAAACAGTTGGGATCCAGATGAGACGCCACATAACGTGGCGTTTCATCATGATCCAAACTCTTTGCTATTCTGATAATATGCTTTAAAAAAAATCGAAGAAAATACTAATTTTAGAAAGTCAGCAGACTTTAACATTTCAGCAGACGACAAATTTCCCAGCATGCAAAGGGTTAATGCATTCGGCATTCGGTTTACGTCATGTGAGCTGCTGCCTGGTGCTTATTCATTTCGCTTAGTAGAACTTACAAAAAATGCCATTTTCTAGCAATACTTACTATTAAAATGATAATATTTCAGCAACAAGAAGATAGCCACATGAACAATTTAACAGATTTAATTCATTTGTCATTTACTCGAGAGAATAGAATACATTATTAAAGGGGCCTTTTCACAGATTTTGGCATTTTTTAACGTATTCATTAAATGCTTTATATTGATAAATGTAAACATTGGATCGTAAAAGCTCCAGTAAAAAATCAAGAATAAAATAAAAAAAAGGAAAAGAACATTGCCCGGAGCAGGTTTCGAACCAGTGACCCCTGGAGTCCTGCCAGAGTCCTGAAGTAAAAACGCTTTAACCTACTGAGCTATTCCGCCGAGTACACATACTAGACATATTTTATACCTTATATAAGCAATCTTCGTAGTTTCACAAAATTTAACGACAAAAACAGAACTCTCCAATTTTTTCAATCGTTTCGCGTTGCAACGCTTTATAATTTTAAGGTTTTAAAATCGTCAAAAGATGCATATAATGGCTATATTAGAGCATGGTAAATGTTCAGTATTACTGTTTCCTCACAAATATCATAACCAAAACGAAAATTTGCGAATCTGAAACAACTTTTTTCAATTTTGTCAATTTACCAAAGCGTGAAAAGATCCCTTTAACATACATCGACTTTACATTAAAAAGAAGTAGGCATGCGCTATTTCACTAACTGATAGAAACAAGCATAAAGACGTAAGGAAGACGCAGTTATTTTGTAACAAATAAAAAAAGCAAAAATCAAATGTAATTTAGCAGTATGCAATTGTCATTTAGCAGTATGCAATTGTCATTTAGCAATATGTTATTGTCATTTGGCAACATGAATGGACTGGCGGATATTATTTCTTTAGAATTCCCTAAACGCTCATTGAGTGACTTTCTTCGAACGTTTTCAAAATCTTTTTGGTCGACTGCTGGGTGATAATCAGTGAAAAACATCTTCCTCGCAAGGAAGCGTCTCATAGATTTGATATTTGATATGAAACATTATAAAATGGTCCAATACACAGTTTAATGAAATATTGGTGTGATTATGTTCATCATGTTTTATGCATACTTTAGTAATAAAATGACATTTAAAGAGAATTTTTGAATCAGCAAGACCAAATGGTGTTATATGTGATATGTAGCACTGTATCGTGCTCATCGGCACGCTTGTAAACGTCATCTCACTGGGATCAAATACGGCCATGCTCAAATTATCAAGTGATTTATATATTATTACTTCAAAAAGTATTGTCCCTGAAACTACATATACCCAAAATGGATGTTTTATCAGATAGTGGTTTTCCTCTAAAACGTTAGTGTAAATATAATGGTCAAATGGTTAAAAAAAGGTAGCGCCCTATGAGTTATACATGTATTTAAATAGACTTTAAATAAAATAAATGTTTTGCGAAGCTTCACGACCCAGAGATTATACATTTGGTATTTAACTTATGTTCAAATTATGCTTATTGAGTAAGAACTGGCCATAAACCGGGGGCATATGATTACCGTATAACAAACACATGGTACATGGGTACGTCATTTAGGTCCATATTGGCCCCTTTGTGTACTTAAAATATGAGCTATATACAACAACTATTTATCCGAGGCAAAGATTCGAAGGTGGGATGCATACGTTCACTTGCGATAGTTATTTATGTGTTTAATATATTAATATATGATGATAATGACGATGAAGACGATGTTACAAAGTTTCATAATTTGGTAATCTAAAATGTTGCATTTGAGCGGAGTACATACGTATTTTCATTGCACATTGGAATTTGAGACCATCGCAACCTGAAATAATGTGAGTAATGATAGTGTGTTAAGTGAATGATAAAATCCCAGTTATCATAAAAATGTTAACTGAAATCTTATTCTTCACACAGGGCCCTAAAAAGTGTTATTGCCATGATCGAAAAATAGTTTCAGATCTACGGCTCCTTTAGATGCATGTTGAATCGCGTGGTAATTCAATGTATCAAAACGTATACATAAAGACATAGTCAACAACACGAATTGACTAAATGAGCACCTAACTAATCGCATGGGTTACATATCTAATACGTGTTCGTTGTGTCCACTGCTTTCACAAATTCACTAAATCCTTACAGATTCGGAAACATTGCTAGTTTGCAACTTCTTTTTATATTTAATGACATTCAGTGCAATTGTTTACGTACTTTCAATTGTAATATATATCTTGCTGTAAAGAATTACAACGCGAATAATAAATAACTAAGTTTGATCTTAACTGTTATGCATTTAATCATCTTTGCAGATTTTGGTATTAAACTTTTGTTCAGATTATGCCTATTGAGTAAGAACTGACCGTCTTCCGAAGGCATATGATTACCATATAACAAACACATGGATATATGGATCATATTGGCCCCTATGGTTAATATAAGTCTGAGCTGTAGACAAAATATTTGTCCGAGGCGAAAAAGCGAAGGTGTCATGTATTACTTCACTTCTGCTAGTTATTGCCTCCATGTATATGTTTTTATATATTAACGTATTATGATGATGAGGAGGACGAGTATACAGTTTTTTCCAGATTGGATATTCTGCACAGTTGTATTTAAACGGAGGACATCGCAACCTGAACTAATATGAATAATGATGTTTTGATGGGTGAAAGATAGGATCACAGTTTTCATAAAAGTTAAATCTAAACTCTTATTATATACACAGGGCCCACAAAGTGTGTATTGCCAGGTTCAAAAGCTAGGTCCAGATCTACGGCCCCTGTACTTGTATGTCGAATTGCTTGCCTAATATATAAAGACGTAATGGACATAGACATATAGACATTTATACAATACGTATTACCCGTAGACAATGTTATAACAAGTAAACTCCTTACATATTCGGACAGATTTCTAGTTTGCAACATTGTTCATATTTAATGATATCCAGTGCAAATGCGAACGAAATTGCAACTATTATATATGTTCTGCGATCAAGAAATACAAAGCGAATAATAAATAACTAAGTTTGATCTTAACCATTATGAATGTAATTATATTTACAGATTCTGACAGTGCTGCTAGATCAGAACAGCCGGTCTGGATTGTTCTAGAAAGTTCAAATCCAGTACTGTCCTCTATTAAACACATTTCATTGGGGCATATCAAGTGTTCCTCCACTTGGCTTAACAGTTTGTTCAGTACGCTTCTGACACTGGACCATGAGGTACAGGTGGGCCTGGACCAATGTGACATATCATCGCGTATAGAGGGCGCATTCAATAGGATGATAGATGCGTCAATAGCGACGGACGTAAACAAATGTCTGAATCTCACAAACCTGGATTATTGTGAAGTATTGGACGCCCAGGTTGTAGAGTTGTTGTTTAAGTCAGTACAGTTGGAAACCCTTAACATTCAACTGAATGCACGGAATGATATCGATCCCAGTCTGTGGGATGCTCTGAACAGCCTTACTATCAATCGTGTGACACTAAGTCTAGATAATGTGTTAAATAGTGTGTGGTATGGTCCGATAGTAAATAATGTATCAATGTTGTCGCAGGCTCTCCTATCAAACAACACGGAAACTATTTTTATATACCTGAATGCCCAGCCCTATCTGATGGATGCTATGCATGGTCTGCCTATCATAAGTCTGAGTCTGTTTGGCAGTGGAGAAGGTTTGGACATTAATCACGTGGCATCGCTGCAGAAGTTGCTATTTTCGCTCAAACAGCTGGAAAAGATCAGTCTGCTGCAAAGCAACGAAAGTCCCGGTCTTTGGGAGGCTCTACATAATCTGAATATCAAGAGTTTGAGTCTGAATTACAGAGATGTGCATAATTTATCGTCGTTTGCACAGTTTCTAGCTTCTCTAACACACCTTGAAACGTTAAATATTAGAGTGGAGTATGGCAGTCATCTCGGTCTGTGTGATGCCCTCCACGGACTGAATATCAAGAGTCTGAGTCTGAATGATTCCATGGGAAATGGACAGCTGACGTTTACAAAACCATGGTCTCGGCTATTTCAATCGCTTACACAGCTGGAAACGCTTAGTATTGGAATTACGGACTGGTCTAAAGTTGAGGCTTCCGCTTTTTTTCAGGCCTTCCACGGGCTGAATATCAAGAGTCTGAGTCTGAATGGTTACATGTTTTTTGGGTTAGAAGAATGCACGAGTTGGCATTGCTCGCAGCTATTTCAATCGCTTATACAGCTGGAAACGCTTAGTATGAGAGTGAGTCGTCGTAACTTTAATTTGTGGGATCTGGAAACGCTTAGTATGAGAGTGAGTCGTAACTTTAATTTGTGGGATTCTCTGCGTGGTCTGCATATCACGCGTCTGAGTTTAAGTGGTGTGCAGGAAAGCTTGAAGGTAAACAATGCTGAGTTGTTGTCACAGTCAATATCATCACTAACGCTGCTTGAAACGCTTACATTGCATGTATTTGCATATATCGACCTACAACTACCTCAGTCATTGAAGTATTTCAATTTCTACTGTACCGGAATATCTCCGCCAGAATTACGCGACCTAGTGAAGGCACTGTCTGCGTGTACTCAGACAGTTGAGAGCAAGCTGGAATTCGGTTGTGCACGATGCATATATAAAGATAACCGGAGTCGGACAACTCTATTTCCTCCTGAGGAATATATCCCTGTCCAACTAGAACTGACTGTACAGAGGAATATCACAGTGAAGCGATTCCGAATATTAGACCGGATACGTGCCGATAGATGGTATGAGTCTGCTGATTCTGCCTGGTCGGTACGTGACAATGTTGCTGTTGAGAATGATGATTATGATGATGGCATTGTTGATGATGACACTTATGACTTATTCGTTCGACATCTAGATAGTGACTTCAAATTTCTAGATATAAGAATCAAAAATCGAATTTCCATGCGAGTGCAGAGTCATGCAGCTTCAAACTCTTGAATACATATGTCCGTAAGACAATCAAAACATGAATGCATGCGTCTTCAAGACATGATTGTATCAAAATATATGTCTAGAACAGTTGTTGCACGTTTGAATTACGACTGAAGTCTTTTTTCACTTAATGCTTGTGTGTGAGAAATACGCACAATATGTTCGATGCTCAGTTTTTTCAATAAGTAATACATTAACACGAACTTTACGTAGACTTGATCAATAAAAACACAATAACTAAATAGCAGTTATACAATGTGTACTAAAATAACGACAGGTTCAGTCACATTGAGCTGAAAGCGCAATTTGCGCCATGTTTATCGCTGCTTCATAAATGTAACAAGTAGCATGCCAACAAACTCAAGGACACGTTACATAGACTTTATCAATCACAACACAATAACTAAATAGCATTTATACAATGTGTAATTCAATACATTACATGTTTCAAAAGAAAAAAGTATTCAGATTTGATTTAGTGCTCATGTAAGCAAACGTTTCTAAATTTATACATTTTCAATTAGTACTTTGCAACATGTGTTGAATAAACTGTGATCAATTCCTTCAATGGAAATGAAACCGCGTGTCCTGTTATAATGTAGCATATTGAAATCAAAGTGCGTGTGGTGTTAGAATTCATCATATTCAGATCAAAGCGCGTGTCGCGTTATATTTCATTATATAATACTTTGTGACATGTTAGAATTCATCATATTGAAATCAAAGCGCGTGTCGCGTTATATTTCATTATATAATACTTTGTGACATGTTAGAATTCATCATATTGAAATCAAAGCGCGTGTCGCGTTATATTTCATTATATAATACTGTGTGACATGTTAGAATTCATGATATTCAAATCAAAGCGCGTGTCGCGTTATCTTTCATTATATAATACTTTGTGACATGTTAGAATTCATGATATTCAAATCAAAGCGCGTGTCGCGTTATATTTCATTATATAATACTTTGTGACATGTTAGAATTCATCATATTCAAATCAAAGCGCGTGTCGCGTTATATTTCATTATATAATACTTTGTGACATGTTACAATTCATCATATTGAAATCAAACCGCGTGTCGTGTTAAAATTCATCATATAATACTTTGTGTGGTGTAGGAAATTATCATATACTTCTTTGTGACATGTAAGAATTCATCATATACTTTCTTGCTCCATGTTAGAATTCATCATATGCGTCTATGTGGCATGTTAGAATTCATCATATTGAAATCAAACGGCGTGTCGTGTGAGAATTCATCATATGCTACTTGGTGTCGTGTAGGAATACATCATATACTACTATGTGGCATGTTATTATTCATCATATACTACTTTGTGGCTTGTTATTATTCATCATATACTACTATGTGGCATGTTAGAATTCATCATATACTGCTTTGTGGCATGTAAGAATTCATCATATACTTCTTTGTTGCATGTTAGAATTCATCATATACTACTATGTGGCATGTTATAATTCATCATATACTTCTTTGTTGCATGTTAGAATTCATCAAATACTACTTTGTGGCATGTTAGAATTCATCATATACTTCTTTGTTGCATGTTAGAATTCATCATAAACCACTTTGTGGCATGTTAGAATTCGTCATATACTGCTTTGTGGCATGTTAGAATTCATCATATACTACTATGTGGCATGTTAAAATTCATCATATACTACTTTGTTTCATGTAATAATGCATCATATACTACTAGCATTCATCATATCCTACTTTGTCTCATGTTAGAATTCATCATGTACAAAATTGTGTTATCGACTCATTGTGCACACTGCGTGTTATGTTTCAATCGTAAGTCTACATATTTCCATAGAAAAGTTATTTTTTGAAAGGGGCATATCGATGGGATATTCTCCTTATACAGGGATCTTTTAAAATGTTGCATGATCCCTCTTTTCTCGCATAAATGTATATACATGTATTTTCGATTTGTTTGGTAAAATCGTCAAATTGAACACATTAACTTGTTCAATATATTCTTCTCATTTAAAGTCAGAAAAAAATGAGCACTTTTTTAGATGTAAACTGCAGTGCAGTACCTGGATCGATAGTGTGCATGATGGTACTGCAATACATTACCTTAATCGATAGTGTGCATGTTGCTACTGCAATACATTACCTTAATCGATAGTGTGCATGTTGGTACATGTACTGCAATACATTACCTTACTTGATAGTGTACATGTTGGTACTGCAATACATTACCTTAATCGATAGTGTGCATGTTGGTACTGCAATACATTACCTTAATCGATAGTGTGCATGTTGGGACTGCAATACAGTACCTTAATCGATAGTGTGCATGTTTGTTGCAATACATTACCTTAATCGATAGTGTGCATGTTGGTACTACAATACATTACCTTAATCGATAGTGTGCATGTTGGTACTGCAATAAAGTACCTTAATCGATAGTGTTCATGTTGGTACTGCAATACAGTACCTTAATCGATATTGTGCATGTTGGTACTGCAAAACATTACCTTAATATAAATTAATATAATGTGCATGTTGGTACTGCAATATATAACCTAAATCAATAGTGTGCATGTTTGTTGCAATACATTACCTTCATCGAAAGTGTGCAAGTTGGTACTGCAATACATTACCTTAATCGATAGTGTGCATGTTGGTACTGCAATTCATTACCTTAATCGATATTGTGCATGCAGTCGGTACATTTCTTTCATGACAATTTTACTACTATCGCGTTTTTCTGTGAAATTAGATATTTTCCACGAGACAACTTGTTGATTTATAAAAATAAACATTTTGCAGTGGATGTAAAAAAACACCTTTAAGTACATCAACAATGTAATAAATACTTAGCTTAAAATAACCTTCTTTTTGAAATGAGCCGCGCTCTCTGAAAACTGGATTTAATGCATGCGAATTAAGTGTCGTCCTAGATTAGCCTGCGTAGTCAGCACAGTCTAACCGGTGACGACAAATTTCGCTTTACCTGGAATTTCAATTTTAAATTTAGAAGAGACTTCATTTATTCGAAACAATCCATAAAAGCGACAAGATTCGTACCTTATTAGCCAGTGCGGACTTTACAGGCTTATCTGGGATTATTTGGACAGACACTTTACGCGAATGCATTACGCCCCGTATTCCCACAGCGAGGCTCAAGTATGTGAGTCTTTGACAAGAATCTTTGAGATCTATCAATGAAATCAACTCGCCTTATGTTAAATGTTGTGAGTCTTTTAAAAGAACCTTTAAGATTTATCAATGAAATTCACTCGCCTTATGTAAGTGGCGCACAATTAGTAACCATAGGAACGCCGATAATTTGTTTAAATATTTTACCATTAAATTCAACGAATAAGTTTTCTAGAAGGAAAGTAAGTGCTGCACAAAAGTCAAGACAAGTCCAAATGATGTAATTATCTTAAATCTGATTAGTAAAAAAGCTGTTTTAGTGCTTAAAGCCAGATATGAACACTTCTCTCTACCAAATATTATTTCAATTAAAAAAACAACAAGTTTGGATTTTATTATGAGGAAGCGTTGTATATAGAGTAGAAAAATCGTACGTGCTTACTTGTGGCACCTTATATTTTTTCTATTCCATTTTATCAGTTACTTCCAAATGCTGTTTTTTGCTGTTTTGTACTTTTTTGGCAATTGGTCACTTGCCTTTAATAAAGGACCAACTAATTGAATACAATGAGAATTCAATACTGCTCCAGCAGCTGGAGTTTCACTTCTTTATATTTGACAAGAACCTTTAAGATTTATCAATTACATCGACTTGCCTTATGTAAAATGGTGTGAGTCTTTGACAAGAACCTTTAAAATTTATCAATGACATCCACTTGCCGTATGTTAAATAGTGTGAGTCTTTGACAAGAACCTTTAAGATCTATCAATGAAATCCACTTGCCTTATGTTAAATGCCATTCAGTTTCAACAGCTTTGGTTCAGGTTCATGTGAAGGTTCTTTATATTAATTAGAATGTATTTGTCATATTGTTTTATTGTGAGACAGTTACCTCTTATCAGTATCGCTTGTGTTATAGTTCGACTTTTCGAAGAAAAATGAGAGCTATACTTCTTTGCGTCGGCGTTGGTTAAAGATTTTTATCAAGTCAAATAACTTTAACACTATCAAAGATAATTAACTCAAAATTGGAATACCTCTTTATGGCAAAAAGAAAATAGGTCAAGGCGCATAGCTCTGTCAGCATTATTTTTAGAGCTATGCCCCTATTTATTCTTAGAAAATTGAACATTTGGTTACGTTTTGTGTTTAGATCCACTTTATTCCTAAAGTATCAAAGCTATTGCTTTCATACTTGCAACACTTACAAACTATCATAAAGGGACTGTGCAGGCAAAGTAATGTAACTCTGACTGACAATTTGACAGAATTAAGGCCCCTTTTATACTTAGAAAATTGAAAATCCTGTTATGTTATGTGTTTTGGTCCAATTTACTCCTAAAGTATCATAACATTTTTAATTAATTTTATTGATATACAATGGTAGTGATCGGTAGTTTCATTGATTTTTTATATTTTGTTAAATGCTGTCTTAGTTGTTTTCCTTCATAGTTAACAGTTTACCATAACGTGTAACTGTAACGTGTGTAAATAATGCGTTGATGAGAAAAACCATGTATATATATTCAAATAGGACACACTTAAGTGTCTGTATAGTTAATTGCTGGATATACCGCTTGGTGTTTCTTTTTTTATTCAAGTTGATATGTTTTATACATCATGCTAAGTAAAGATGTGCTGTATTGCGTCCTTAAATCAAACTTCGTAAATGTACTTGTCAGTGGTTATTGTGTTGTTGCTTTATGAGTTGTCTGCACCTCATGACATGTTAAGCTTTCCATAACAATACATGTGCCCATATTTCTAATGCAGTTACATGTGTATGCGTCCTTTGTGATCGTTGTCTCTAGACATATCTTATTGCAATAATATGTATTGATAAAGCCCCCCCCCCAAGTAAAAATAAAATAAGTGTGATCAATAGACTGTTGTATCAGCAATGATCCATCTTTGTATTATGTAATATTATGTACTATATATTTTTCCGCCAAACGACGTTACGTTATTGTATGACGTTGACTTCACTTCCTTTGTATTTGTTTATATTAATGTACTACTGATGAAGGCTACGGCCGAAACATGTTTAGTACCAGAAACATTTAAATAAACAGTGACGTGTTTGTACGATTTATTTAATTTTGTTATTTCCTTCCAGATACTAAGTAGAATAACACCAAAAATATCATCTGTGTGTTTAGATATGGTGGGTATTGAGAAAGTGAGGCTTGATCGATGCACAAAAACAATTTGTCACAATAGCAGTCCTACTTGTGCACACACTGTTAAGTGTGGTGCTTGAGATTACATTTCAAATTACTTTAATTATTTGAATTCGTCTTGTAATGTCATTTGAAAATTTATATTGCATTATGTATAATATACACTAAAATACCCATCAATCATTATAAGCAGATGATTAAGGGTGTTTCAAAAACATGTTCAATATTGGTGGCAGATATCCTGTGTGTTATAATGTGTGTGAACAGTGTAAATGACTATCTTTTTTACGTAAAACGTTGTTTTTAATTTTCGATATTTACTTTTGCCTGTATATGCATATTTTAACCTTTTAAAGCTTTACTTTTGGATATCATGACGTTGTTTAATAACATGCTAACTTTAGAATTTAACAATTTTGCAAATTGTTGTACATAAATAATTATGAGATACACTTCAACACCGTTATTTCGAAGTCGTCGGGACCGGAAAACAAACTTCGGATTAACGATTATTCGAAATAAACATTTGACATAAGACTTCTTTGACTCTGTACAAATAAACCGTTGTGGAATTCGCATGGTTCGATTACACGCTAATATTAATAATGGTTTTACTTAAAAACGTAAACTAGTCAGATAGCAATAGATTTCTATTTGTAACAAACGGAGGAATAAAACGATTGTTTATTCTTCTTTTTATTTTTCTCTAATTACAGAACATATAAAATAATACATGTAAATACATAGAGGATATTTGTTGGATTCGGTGGATTATCGAATTTAATTCACGAGTGATCATTGAAAACAATATGTTCACGAGTGGCGCAGCCACGAGTGAAAATATATTTTTTCGATGATCACGAGTGAATTAAAATCGATATTCCACCGAATCCAACACATTTTCTTTTTATTTTGTGCTTTTATTTTCACAGTTAATACACATTGTTAAAGAGTTTAACTAAAGAATTTCGCCGGGATAATGACGTCATTTCTTAAAAAAATGACGTCATTTTACAGTCAACAGTGAAAATTATCGATAATTTTCACTGATAATTTTCACTGTTTAAAACAGTGAAATTATCAGTTTTAGTTCACTGATATTACTCTATAAACCACCGGAAATCATAAAATAAATATGAGTACATTTTCGGAAATGAATTAACTTTTTTTTTTAAAGACGCGATGTCTCTCTGAACATCGGCGTTAGCAGCAATAAACTGGACGCATGTAACATATTTCTCCAATTTGTCAAGGACATTCAACAATTTACTTCCGCCCGTGTTTTGCTCGCAGAACTGCCTTACGTCGTTGATGCGGTCACACATTAATTGGATATCATGTTCATTCTTGTGTTGTCGGCCTCGTCGTCGTCGCTGGATTAATCTTTTAAGTACTGCGTCCGCTGATCGCTGACCGATTAAGTCGATGAGTCGCAGACGATAAATGTGTAATTATCGGTTTTTGACGTGTGAAATTACGCTCAATGTTTTGCAGTTTTGACTTCGGATTAAAGATTGATAATTAGGTGCGAATTATAGTGTTGGGACCGACAGAATCACTTCGAATTAACGATTTCTTCGGTTTAACGAAGTTCGGATTAACAATTAAATTTTACATTAAACAAAGAAGAAACAAAATCGGGACCCGGGAAATACTTCGAAATAATGGTGACTTCGGATTATCGGTGTTCGAAATAACGGTGTTGAAGTGTAAGTAGTTTCATAGCGAAATTAAGATATTTGCGAAAATGACACTAACAAAACAATGAATGAAGTATTTACCAAGATTTCACATAATTTTCCTCTGTGTTTTCATTTTTGTATGTATCATTTGTTTTGTTAATTTTATATTGTATATAATTTGCCTACATACTTGTGAAGGTAACAAGTAACTATTATAGGTAGTTTTTTTTATTAATAAAGTAAATCTGTAGTGAAACATTATTAGCCGATTTTGTTTGAAAATAACAAAACACTTGCGACCAAGTATATCAGGCTGTAAGGTGTACACATCGCCATCTAAAAGACAGTGCAAAAATAACGCCCTTAATAAAACAGGTCAGCAGATCTTTTTTACAATTCTTCTTATAGATCTTTACAAAAAGTGCAATGTATGGTGTTCATTTTTGTTTCGATTTATACACATCAGTTACTGAACATCGACATTTATTGGTGTTAATACACAAACATTGATGATAAATTATATAGTTGCTGTTAGTCCAAACGCAATGAAGTTATCAAATGAATCAGCAGTACATGTTTAGCGATAATGGATGTATGCAAAGTTAATGTAGTTGTTGACGTATCAACAGCACCCAAATTAAAAAAGTCAGTCAAATAATCGCTGAACTACTACTCATGTTCGACGTTTTATTTTAAGAGTATATCAAATTTATTATTTTATCAACATTTCCAAAACATGCTTTATTGTATATTCAAATATAATTGTATAACCATTATATCGTTGTGTTAAAATATAGCGTCAAATTGTATTTGTATTTTAAATTTGTACGATAATATTAATAATGTACATTCATTCATCGATTTTTCCTGCTTATGTTTGTGTCAAACGTTCGTCTTTTGAGATGCTATTTAGGTATGTATACAATCAATTATCCTTGTGCAGGTTTAAAGTTGGTTCTAACAACTACATGTATTATATAATCCACAACAAGGAGACAACATGATTACAAAGTTAATACAATTGGATTGTATATGATAATGAAAGCCGTATTGTTTAGGAGTAGCCAATTCCTTCATGGTGTAGATATGTTAATGCGTGTAATGTATTTGTTTATCGTATTAGAAATTATAAACAAAGTACACACTTATGTGTTTAAAAAATGGATGATTAGACTTACTATAAGAAACGAATGGAAAAGGCACATCTCAAGATTCATATTTTAAAAAAACTAAGCACAATTTGTTTATTAAATTAAATTGGTCATTATGTTAATTGTTTGTCACCACACACTCATAATTCAATTATTTTAATGTTTTTGACTTCGGAACTAAGCAGATACATGGTTTTGTATAGTTACAAAAATGAGATTGCATACAAAACAATGTCTGCAAACTGAATGTTAATAAAGTCATTAGGTTATGGTTATTTTGCTTGCTAATAAAATCTATTAGCAAACAAAATAACCATAACCTATTGACTTACTGAAAGTAACTGGAAAAAATATGTATCTGCATTTTATAATTAGACTGGGTTATCATTTTTTCTTGTTAGCTTAACATAAGTATATAAATATTTACTACAGAAAATAACGCACAAAATTCAATTGCGTCACAACGTAGAAATTTGTTTATGTTTTAACTACTTTTAATGCCCCCGGATCGAATGATCAGGGGTAAATTATTTTTGGCCTGTTTGTCTGTCATTCTGTCTGTCTGTCATTCTGTCCCAAAACTTTAACCTTGGTCATAATTTTTGCAATATTGAAGATAGCAACTTGATATTTGGCATGCATGTGTATCTCATGGAGCTGCATTTTGAGTGGTGAAAGGTCAAGGTCATCCTTTAAGGTCAAAGGTCAAATATATGGCTTCAAAGCAGCTCAGTAGGGGGCATTGGTCTTCACAAACAGTTCTCTTTTTATTTTAGTTGTAATGCATTATAAAATTATGAAATCCTGATTTCATAGCTTATGTATACATTTTGATTGATTGATATTATATCATGTTCATTTCTCATGTTTTTGTTAACGCAATCACAAATGTGGACGTATTTGATGGGCTGGAATTAAAATGTCTTGAATTTACGTCAGATCTTAACATGCAAAAAAAACGTTCAAGAATACATCGTAAGAAGGGATGGTTAAATCAAGTGTCAATAGTGTTATAGTTACACCAAAACATTAACGGATAGAGTTGAATTCGACTTACTTTGTAATATACGCTCCGTTGTTTTTCGAACAGGTTTCGAACAGAAATGACAAAGTAACTATATACACTGTTTAAAGACTTTTACCTAATGAGTTTGATATTGATCGCACACATGTTCCGCATAGAGGATGTGTATTGAGAATTGACCTTTGCTTTTCGTTAAAACAGTGCACGCGGAATAGTAAGTGTATACGATTTTTTTCTATAAAACCGTCTATCTGTATAAGAATCAAATTATAACACATTACATTACGTCCCGTGTGATTGCAATAGCTATGCACTCATTTGAAGTATTGTATTATATATATTATTATTATTATAAGAAGCAGTAGTAGTATTATATAGTTTATATTTTGTATTCTATCGTATAGTTTATTTTGCAAAAATAGTTCTTTAAACGTGTTTACCAGCAAAACATTGTGCAAGTATGTATAATAACAAAGTTACACAAAAATAACGTTTAATATGTTATAATATATTTTACAAGTACGTAAACAAATATGGCTTTGGTTTTGCTGTAGCTACACTATGAATTATTAAGCAATATAAACGCTCATCACGTGTATAAATGTATTTTGTATTGGAACAATGCTTTGAGTCTTAGATATAAATAATGATAGGTCATTAATATAGCATATGTATACAAGGCAGTTAACGGCGATGTTATTAATGTGAATATCGAATCAAGTGTGCGTAAATGTGCACCCAAAGTCAAAATCATTTGAATGCTTGAACAATCAGATGTTGTGTCTGCTTATATTCCAGATTATTTTGGGTATTAAAGACTGGATGTTATTGGTTTAAATCCGATGAATACAGAATCAATATCTAAAGACCCACAACACATAACTGTCTTGTTTAAGTGTGTTTTAGTTTTAGTCATGTTTGCATGTTTTTGTTTATGAGGGACATGTTCACAGATCGCCAAGAAGATTCAAATCGAATGATCCCCTAAAATTTCAAATCCTATAAGAAAAGTATATAAATTGGAGTGAAATGATACAACTGCAAACATGTTTCGTAACAAAAAATAGTTTGAAATTGGACATTGATACACTTGCTAAAATAACACGATTCAATGGACATTACTAAATGTTCTGCTGTTTTCATTGAAGTTTGGGATAACATGTCAATCACTTACAAAAGTAAGACATGTGTAAATATTAAACGTATTCATTTTTTACGTCGACATAGCCAAAAGGTAACCGACGGGGACCTGTAATTGGACAAAATGAAAGCCCAGAGAACAAATTATTGAACACCCTCCTTATGCTTTTTGTGTATTTGAAATTTATTTGTTTGGAATGTACTTCTAATTGTCAGGTTAAGGATATGAATGATGAGCACGCAACCAAATCTGTAAGCATGTCCCGTAAATTAGTTGTATACTTACTATAAGATGTTTTTTGAAATGGTGTTTTGCGGCTTTAGGGAAACTAAAACAGTTTTTAATTATGTATTTTCTAGAAGTTTAATACATAACATTCCATTCGTAAGAAACGGATTTAACGATTATATCAAGATAAAATAAAATACATTGTACTAACATTCATAACCTGCACTCGACACTTCTGCTTTCGCGTGAAAAATAAAGATGCGTTAAAACTGCTATGAGCGATATCTACGTAAAGTATCCGTTAGCGCATTTGCGCAAGTAGTCATAAAAGTGTTCAATAATAAGTTCGCATATTTGAATCGGGGTTTTCAATTCTGGCTTTAGCTGTTTGTAAATACATGTGTTAGGTTTTTGGACAAAGTACCATTAGAGGAATATGATTGTTCGATAGTTTTAATTATCTCGCTCTCAATTATAGAGAGTCGTATATATTTCTCTTAAAATCGCTCAAGACGTAAACGAACACGCGTAGGGTTAAAAGGCAAGCAGTAGCGAATGAGAGTTGTTTTAATCAAAGCCCCAAGACGCCATGACATTTACTGAATATTTACATGTATATGCATGCGTGGTATAATAGCTTCAACATACTAGCAATAAATGTATAAAAAATGTGTGTTTTTGGTTTTAAATCGATTCATACATATATAATAATTTGAATCAAGGCACCAAAATTGCCACTTCAAAATCAAAGTGCACATTCATGCAGTTAGTAATACGTTGTTACATTTGGGTTTTTACGATTATTCAAAAGCTTGCTTACACATTAAAATTAAAATTTTGTTGTACATTTAATTTATTTTAGACTAGTTAAAGCATATTATATATGGGTAGTTGATTGGGCCGTAGGGCGGCAGTTACCACCCAAATATTGTGGCTAGTCACACTATATGTTGCCTTTACAGAAAGTGAAAGTGAATTGCATGTCCCGGTAAAAGTGTAGATGTTTCGTTAATATTTCAACAGTTCATATCCAATATCCCGATAAGTTAAATACGAAGCCTATATGTTTAAGACTAATATTACAGCTGTTACATTCACTTATAAAACATAATATTAACGAAAAATCTAAAATATTAGGGACATGCATTGCTTTTCAATAACATCGCAACTATAATGGTTATAATCATTCTTGAAACATTTAAACTTAAAGGTTTTCAGACAAAAAATATCAGCTATGCTCAAGACACGATAATTGTGTTTTTTTTAATTAACATTGAAATAAACATTGCAGAAAAATTGTCGATATTGCCTGTATTCGTCCATATCCGCACTTTTCGGTCATATCCGCAGATATGAGTCATATACGCATTTACGACGAACCGCTTTTTACCCGGGATACTCGTGATACCTACCCGAATGGGAGACAACTTCTTAGTTACGAAAATCCCGAATCTCCGCCAGAATTACGCGACCTATTGAACGCACTTTCTGCGTGTACTCAGGCAGTTAAGAGTAAGCTGGAATTTGGCTGTACACAATGTACAATTGATATAACAGGACGAGGGAAAACATTTTTTCGTCCGAAAAAATATATTCCCATCCAACAGGACCTGAATTCGCTAAGGGGTGTTACAGTGAAACATATCCAAATATTCAAATGGATAGGTCATTTAGATGCCTGGTTTCTACGCAACAACGTTGTTATTGCGGACGATGAATATGATGAATGTATCGTTGATGAGACATATAACATATTCATTCGATATCTGAATGATAAACATAAAAGAACCATTATGTACACAGACATGCGAATCTCCATGCGACTACAGAGTTATGCAGCCTCGAACTCGTAAATACTTACGTCCGTAAGACATAATATATTAAAACATGAATGCATACGTCTGCAAGACATGGTTATATCAAAACTTGCGTCTAGAAGACATGGTTATTCAAAACATGCATATTAATGTCTGGAGAAGTTGTTGCACGTTTGAAACACGACTGATGTTTCTTTTTTTGTACTTAATGCTTGTGTGTGAGTAATACGCACTGTGTGTTCGGTGTTCATTCTTTTTTATAAGTAATATATTACCACGAACTTTACAATGACGTAAATTGGTCAATAGACCCAAAATGCCTAAATTGCAGTTATACATTATAAATCATAATGACGGCTGATTTAGTCGTAAACAACTGCAAGCCCAATATGACGCCATGTTTATTGCTGCTACATACATGTAGCAAGTATCATGGCAACAAACTCAAGGACACGTAACATTTGTTATTGAATACATTATTGTTTTCCATTTGTGTTCGAATTCATCATAGCTACTTTGTGGCATGTTAAAATTCATACTATACAAATTTCTGGCATCGACTCATTGTGCACACTGCTTGTTATGTTTCAATTGTAAGTTTAAATATTTCCAAATTTCTCGCATGAATGTATGTAGATACAGTGTACCATCGTTGGTAAAATAGTTTAAGTGTACAAAATTAATTTTTCAAACACATTCCTCTCATGTGACGTCAGAAATAATCGAGCACTTTATCAATAGTGTGCATGCAGTAACTTACATTAATCGATAGTGTGCATGCAGTAACTTACATTAATCGATAGTGTGCATGCAGTAACTTACATTAATCGATAGTGTGCATGCAGTAACTTACATTAATCGATAGTGTGCATGCACTAACTTACATTAATCGATAGTGTGCATGCAGTTACTTACATTAATCGATAGTGTGCATGCAGTAACTTACATTAATCGATAGTGTGCATGCAGTAACTTACATTAATCGATAGTGTGCATGCAGTAACTTACATTAATCGATAGTGTGCATGCAGTAACTTACATTAATCGATAGTGTGCATGCAGTAACTTACATTAATCGATAGTGTGCATGCAGTAACTTACATTAATCGATAGTGTGCATGCAGTAACTTTCATTAATCGATAGTGTGCATGCAGTAACTTACATTAATCGATAGTGTGCATGCAGTAACTTACATTAATCGATAGTGTGCATGCAGTAACTTACATTAATCGATAGTGTGAATGCAGGCGGGGCATTTCAATCATAACAATTTTACTACTTTCACGTGTAATCTACGCAAACTAAATGTTCACCGCGAAAACTTTTATATTTATTAAAACTTAACAGTTTGCCGTTTATTTATATAAAAACTATAGGTACATTAACAATTTAATAAATACTTAATTACAGATAATGTTCTGTTCGAAATTAGCCGCGCTCTCGGAAAAATTGATTTAATGAATGTTTATTAAGTATCGTCCGCACAGGCTTATCGGTTACGAGGATTGTCGCTATAACCGGAATTTCGTTTAGAAGTGTCTTCATTTAAACGAAAAATTCCATGAAAGTGGCAAGATTCTATCTTATGAGTCTGTGCGGACTTAACAGGCTTATCTTGGCTTATCTGGGTAGACACTTTACGCTCATGCATTAAGCCACATTCTCAATTATATGTGTCCTTGACAAGAACCTTCAACATTTATCAATGAAATCCACTAGCCTTATGTTAAATTTCATACAGTTTCAACAGTGTCGGTTCAGGTTTAGGTTCTTATATTAATCAGAATGGATTTGTCGTGTTATATTTATTTGTTTGAGGAAGTGCCACTTATCACTTTCGCTTGTTTTTATTATTATACAATCATTCGACGTGCGTTTGGCAACTAATGCATTGTATGATAATTTGGATCAAATTAATTAATTATAAAACTGGTCTCACGGATGTGTCGTTTGTAAAATATATACTGATTATGATCATGCTAATTTGTATTACGTGAACATTTATAATGATGATGAAAATAATACCGTGCAGATGTTGAGTGATGGCAATGACGGTGATTAAGATGTCAAAAGAGGATAAGAAGAAATTAGTAAAAGGTTTATTATGATTCTGATTGCTATAATGATTTTATAGATCAGTAGCTTTAAAGCGGGTATATACGATTTGTATATGTGTTTATTTGTAATATATTGATAAAATATGTTACAATTACACAAAATAGACAAGAAAAATTATACATTAAAGCCGAATTTCATAAAATGCAGCAAAGACAAATTAGCGGCCCGAGCCGATTGTGACGACCATATTTTCCTACAATAACCGAAGCATTCGTCTTTGTAATAGGATTGGAGTTAGTGTGCGTGTGTCGTATGAATAGATATCGTTGCAGAAATTCAAAAAAACCGTTAAACTAAGTTTAGATTCACATTGTACATGTATGATATACATGCTGGCGAATTCAGCTGTACAGCCGTTTTAAATTTGAGAATTAAATATCTGGCTTATTTCGCATTTTTCGACACATATTCTTCTTAATTTTTATTTTAATTTATATTGAAATATATATAATTAGTTTTTTACACAACTATATAAATTCATAAATATTTGACAAAATCGTATATACCCGCTTTAAATATAAACAGAAAAATACTCCATAGTATCGCATGGTACGATACACCTGTGCGTAACTAGAGTCACACGAAAATACTGCCTGCTAAATATATATATATATATATATATATATATATATATATATATATATATATATATATATATATATATATATATATATATATATATATATATATATATATATATATATTAAGGGAATATGTTCACAGATTTTAAAGTTTAATTTAATTATGTCTTGAAACAGCAATTCACACATTCACAAAAATAACGCAGAGAATAGTAAACGTGTTTATAGAATATAAAGTCATCAAAGTATTCGAATAATCTAATATTTAAAAAAGTGGCGCTAGTGATTTACTTCCGTGATATAGTATACTGTCTTCTGAACTTTAATATTCTGATTCAAAGTCTATTCTCGTAAATGCACGTGTATATTACTATGTCAATACATGTAGTTTTTAATAAAAAATATTTGTAAACAATAATTGTTAATTATTTTAAGGGATGTAACTCGCGCGTTATAAATGGTCACGAAACTAGTTTACTTCCCTTGAGATAGAGCCGTCTACATGAATCTTTATTTCATTGTTTCTTGACGTAGTAACACGATGCGATTTAAGATTTAAAATAAAATATTGATGTTGGAAGAAAGTTCTTGTATATGACGACAAGACAGCCACTCATAAAATAAGATTACTTTATTGGCATGGCATTAACCGTTAGCGGTCGAAATTTTATTTCGTCAACAAACTTTGTGCATCCTTTTATAAATTCATAATAGATAATGTGTGGTATAGATGTTAAACGTTTCTCTAATTATAAAACAACATGCTTCACCATGTTCGGGCTGGAAAAACACGACTACATCTTTCATAAATCAAGTGAAGACATAAACCATACACAGGCTTTCATATTAGCGATGCTATTTATAAAGGCGAATTATACGCGGTGAAGTTTTAATAATTTAATAAAGAACAGGCGACTCGCCCACTGCGCAAGATGCTCAAAGACTGCCGGCCAGATTTTCTATCACATCATTACCGCCTTGCTAGTTAATTACAGCTTCCGATGGTTTGACTCTTGATGGCTCTTCCATAGATGTAATATGTAATTGGTTCCCGGTGGATCTCCGATTTACGCTGTCCTCCACGCCGCGCTTGATTATAGTCGGCGAACCGGCCTTGGTGATCACCTGACCCAAACCCCCTCCCGCCCCTTTCCCACCCTCCCGCAACCGTCAACCCAACATTTCTTGGTTAGTAAAACATCCCGAGTAGAACTATATATAACATGAAAGTTCGTTCAGAATATTATTAAAATACTGACAAATGTTATTTGAAATATCTGTAAACATGACTGTGTATATAATTACCCTCGCTGTCCAATACATCATCTATTGTAGCCAGGCGGAACGGGAAACTTGATCAGAAACGAGTAAAGAAACATTACGTCACGTGCACGTCTCGGCCAAACGGCGGCATAATCCTTTAAAATCCCGTTAACAGACTTGTTAATCGCTCCAGCTGATAAATTTGACAATTATGATAAAAGACATTGACAATTGGTTGCGTTGACTGCGATAAAACATAAATTACATAAATACGTTTAAAGAAAACATGCTGTAAAAGGAAACATATTGATAACATCGACATGTAAGTTTGTCTTGAATAAAATGCTGTAATCACTTTCATTTCAAGTGCTGTCTGTCGAAACCATGATGTGTAATTTCCTTGTCAGGGCCTTGTATTCAAGGCATTGGCTGTATTATGAAATTGAAGTGACGGATTTCGGTATCCCAAAACCCAACTAACGAGTCTTAAAACCATCTTACATTGCCGGGGCAATCGATACAAATCTTATATATATATATACGGGTCGTGCTCTGTGAAAAGGTGGTTGAGTGCATATGCGTATTGCGTCGTTCCAGATTAGCTTTTGCAGTCTGTACAGGCTGATCACTTCGACCCTTTCCGTCTAAACTGCATTTTTGATAAGAAGAGACTTTCTTCAATCGAAAAGTATCATAAAAGAAGAAAACGTTGTCCATTATTAGCCTGTGCGGACTGCACAGGCTAATCTAGGACAACACTTTACACACTTGAATGTTAATCCCTATTCACAGAGCAAAGCCCAAGTATATAAGTAAACCTCGCTGTGAGAACACGGGGCTTAAGTCATGTGCACAAAGTGACGTCACAGATTAGCTTCTGCAGTCCGCACCGGAAAATCAGAGAGGAAACTTTCCGCCAATGCTATACTGTCGCTAAGAAAGAGACTTCCGTTAAACAAAAAGTTACAAAACAGTGAAAAGTCGTCCTGCATTAAGCCCCGTTTTCCGAAGCGTGATTCACATGAATATCGGTCGCAGAAGGCATTGTATAGTATAGCTTTTCTCGCTCACTGTTTGAACGTCTTGGCGTTTCTAAGCGGTCTTTCAAAAAAAAACTTACATGCGATACGCATAAAACGTTAAACACTAAAATCAGCGACATTAAACTATTATTAAAACTGATGTTGTCTACACGAAATGTGATTGGTGGAGCTACCGAAGCTTTCGAAATTAAAATGTTAAGGCATTACATTATGTAAGCAAAACTTGTATAAAAACGCGATTAGACGATTTAACAGATTGCCTTAACCGTGTTTTCAAAAGCAAACGTCGGTGCGTAATTGTGTGCAGCAACCAATAATCACTGTCGCGCTAATGTGTTGACGGGTTTGAAAGTCGACATCACGACAACAAGCAAGAACGATAAATATATCCGCTGATGCGAGACAATACGACTTTCATTAGGTTCGTATAGCGCCCCTTTGTTGCCATTTCGGGTACATTATGTATATGTTTCGTTCTCTCGTGTCGGCGGGTTACAAAGTACACACTACAAAACGCCAGAACAACAAATATGCCCTCTACAACGACAAAGAGGGCGACACATGTATTGATTGCCGTATTGGTCCCCTTTTTGCTTAAGACCTTCTTCGGCACCGCAACGATGCCAGAAAGATATTGCAGAATTCAGTCAAAATACATCTGCTTAGATTCTTCATTCAAATACATACGTGGCTTTAAAGTTTTTAACGCGAAATCGTGCGGTCTCTTATCTGTCCAAAAGTCGCTTCGTTGCAAGCTGTGCGCGTGTTCAAACACTCGAGAACTTGGATCGGCTGACCTCGACCTTTATATCATCACGTGATTATTCCATATGTCATCACGTGTCTATAATTGACATCTCGCCTCCAGGGACGATGATCGCTCCGCCCACTTAGTCACGTGGCCTAGCGGTTAGGAAACCTAGACAAGCTAACACCAAAGTGACTTCTTTGCCTATAGATTGCCTATATATTATGCGATATTCCGGATGATTTTTATGGACTTTTTTCAGCCCCTCTAACACTGGTAAAAGGGTATTGTGTCATATATTGATTATGCAAATGCAAAAAATATTAGTTTATAAAGAAAATTAGCTACGGGTATTTCGGTACTTTAAACACGCTCCCAAACGCTTACCGAAATCCAACCTGTTACTACGTTTAATGGTAGTATTAGTTATGAACTAACACTTTTACACTGGTATTTACCCATGTTATATACGAAAATACTAACGGAACATTCTGTCCACATTTATTTGGCACGAATAGCGCTGTATAACTGGAATTTGGAAGTTTTACACGCTTTCTTACGCCGAGCGTATACCGAAATCCAATTTAACATTGCGTATGGGACATTTATCAATCATTATTATTACAAAGTGCAGAACATCAAAACGGTGGCATCCATGTGTTGTTTGTTTTTTTAAATAGTAACATAAATTAGTTTCCCATTGTTTTTGAAATGAAAATCGATTCATAACGTTAATGCGGTTAGGTTACGCAAATACATATACCAATATTCCATATCAGTTTACATATACACGTGATATAATTCATCCTTATTATTGCTTATATGAAATTTTCAGTTTCTGAAATAAACATAATTTCTTAAAGGGGGATTTTGGATATTTTGTTAATTCAACACATCGAAGCTTTCACTCGTACTTGTCAATACCACATTTCCGCGTTGGAAATTGTATTAATGAGGTTCCTCTAAGTTATTTCTCCGGATACCGACTGTACGAGTTACAAAAAAACCTTATTTACACTGTTTCTTTATATTTAATTTTCTTTTATTTCGAACAAAATTCGTTGAATAAATCGATAAAATGATCAATGACGTAAAGCTGCGCTTTGTTGAGACCCCGCTGGCGCCAAATCTTGATCAGACGTGTTGACGGGAGTCGGTTCTGAGCGTGCGCACTGCAAGCAGCCCCAGGAGGATGCGCATGAATCCGTGACGGCCGCCTTGAACCATAGATCCTTACTTCCGTCTTCCTTCCGCCGCGCCGTGACGCCACTTCCGCCTGAAAACAATAAAATAAGAGTCTAGTGTTAAGAAAAAAAATGTTAAGAAAAAAAAACGTAATTGTTATGTTACATTTATAATGAACACAACAGATGGTCATTTAGCCATACACATGAATCTTTGAGTTGCTTTGTCTAGTGTAATGTTAAGAGCGAAAATTAAATACAATTTAAACAACTGTGTATTAACATAGCTAGGTGGGTTTTATGACAGTAACGATCATTATACGCAGCGTAATTAATATAGTACTCGGTCTAGAAAAAGGGGGCTTAATGCATGAGAGTGAATAGTCATCCAAGATAAAACTGTGCAGTTCTCACCGGCAAATCAGGGACGACACTATCATTTTGTTGCGATTTGTTTTTTGTTTTCATGAGATATCTTCTTAAAGAACATCCATTTAAGGTGGAAAGCATCGTCCCTGATAAGCCTGCGCGTACTGCACTGGCTAATCTGGGATAGAACTTTTAGCACATCAATCAAACCCAGTTTTCCCAGAACGAAGTTCATCAGGTGAATACAATTTACAGCGCATAGTCAATATGATTTATGTAGAATTAATAATGAACTGTAGTACAATATCCGTGAGAATTAAGGACACAGTGGAAATAAACGTGATTGTATTTTTACAATATTATTTTACAATCATTATTATTGCGGGTTTATTTCATCAATAACAATAGGGTCAATGATTTACTATCAATTATAGAACCGTAGCCTAAATCAACTAATTTACAAGTGACGACACCGTGTCGACAATTGTGTTGGACATCGTCACATTTATTGACGCGTTACCTTCAGACACTTGTGTTTACCTCATAACCGACGCAGCGAGACCAAGTAATGATGCCGGCGCGCAATAAGCGTGTATATGATAGTGTTTATTGGCGTCGCCCTGGAGGGCGGCGACTAGTATGTAATGCATTTTTTTTCGCTTATGGGAGGAGAAGTTATTTTACGGATCAATATATATATTTTTGTTTTAAAAATATCTTGCACAGTGGTGATTTTTTATGTAAATTAGTGTAAATAAGTACTGCGTTTGTGCCTATTACTATTATTACAACATTTATTGCCAATAATGCAAAGCTAATTGTTTTAATTAATAACTGATCCATAACTGATCACAGGGGAAAGATCACAGGGACTGGGCAAATACGCAAAACTTTCTGGTTTTGTATAAAAACAAATGATGTTTTGTATAAAAACAAAACATAATCAAAATATATTTATTTATTTTTTCTTATTTGCTTATTTAGCGGAGAAATAATGAAGTACGATATTTGACGACCTATCGCGCAAGCAAGTTTATTGGATGGCGTAGTGGTACTAAAACGTACAATGTATTAGTTTATAAATGGAAATATAATAACGATCGCTATAAACAACTTCACCAAATAGCAGTACATAAGAAAATGTCAGCCGGAATGGCTCAGTTAGGAGAGCGTTAGACTGATGTTGTTTACGCAACAGTGATCTAAAGGTTCAATACCGGGTTCCGGCACGAGCGGAATGGTACGGCGGCTGACAATGTATTCAGTCAGGTTAATATGTAGACATTTTTAAATCCATTTTACTACAATTGGACATTTTTATTAAAGTTAATGGATGCAACGTGGTGACAACGTTGATTAAAATTTCTTACATCACTTAAATATCTTATAAAAAAATACACGTGTTTTTATTAACAAATAAATGCAAACAACACATCTATCATCCATGTATTTTTATGGTTGTCTATCATAGGCCTATCCCTACCACATATAGAGCGCGAAGCGCGACACGTATTATTGATTGTAACAATAAGTTGCGTTAAAGGAAGCAGCCGCTTATCAAGGAGGAGCTGTGTCCCAGCAACCCGTTTCCCTAGAGTCAAGCACTCCTCGGAGTTGTTTTTTTAAGAACCACATATAGAGCGCGAAGCGCGACACGTATTACTATCCAGGTGGTATGGGCCCTTTAGCATTATCCGACCATTACGTTCATAGCTATCTTCCTTAGAATTTGAGAAATTTTGAAATCCTTGTTTGAAGTCCAAAATTTTCATCCGATTGTTCCCAAACTTTCACAGGTTTTTTTTATCAATGAGGACCCAACCCAAACTCTTTATGAGCACTATCGGACCATAAGTCCAGAATTATATCTCTTTGAATTTAAAAATAAAAGTGAAAACTGCTTGGTTATGTGATTGTGTCAACATTTTTCATCAGATTATTTCCAAGCTTACAGTGTCTTCATATAAATGAGCATTTTTACCTCATTTAAAATGAGAAACATCGGAACAAATTAGTCCAGCATTTTTTTCTATTAAATTTGACAAAATAAACAATTTCCACTTGTTTAAAGATTTCTCAACTTTCGTCTGAATCTTTCCAAACTTGTGTTTTATATCAGTATTACTCGAACCCTATTGAAAATGATGAATTTCGGAGCAATAAATCTATTATGATCTTTTACTGAATTTCAAATTATTGTGAAATGCAGCTTCTTTATACAATTTACAGTTTTCATTCAAATTGTTGTACAAACTTTTACAGTGTTTTCATATCAATGAGTACTCAACTCCTATGGTAAATGAGCAATGTAAGAATAAGTTCAGAAATCAGAATCATCTTCCCTTGAAGTATAAAAAAATACGAAATTACGCTTACAAGATGAAGCAGATTTTTTAAAACCTACACAGTTCTGTTCCATTTATGAAAACTGCACACGGAGACCAATAACAAAAAGGAAACCAATGTAAATAAAATTTACTATGAAATATTTGGGAGTTACAACACAAAATCATAGATAATGGTTATTTGGGGGTTATAACACACCATCATAAATAATTGTTATTCGCGAGTTATAACACAATATCACAGATAATGGTTACACCAGTATATTTTTCTATTTTTAAAAAAAATCATCGGCCAATATATTAATATTTACAGTAGAAAAAAATCGTTCCATGTAACTTCATTGAGTGCCTTTCACACTGAAATTCCCGACGCCCTTTGATGCTTTGCATCAATACTTATCTTGTTTATTATTAAACAACATCAGCTGGTCCCCGGGGAAAACTATGGAAGCGTATATGGTACACTCTAATTATATGCTCATGCCGGATTAGTTTATATTGACTTACTGTGAAATAACATGGTATGTCGTCATAGTTTTGTAGGTTTTTCCCACTTAATTTTACTCGTCAAAACGACATTTAGTTAAAGGATCGACGTAAATGTTTCCGGCTTTTCCCGAAAAAGTATTTGGTCGACATAATCTACGTTATCTCACCAATATCATATTGACGATATATATCGCGATATATGTGTCGACATATGTTATGTCGATGTCTTATGGAAACGTATATGGTGCACCCTTATACTGTGATGATGTAAACATTATATGACGGCATGATATGAAAAAGGTGTCATGTCGTCAAATATAACTCATCGTGTCGACTATAAATACGATGGCAAGTCATTTTCAAAAGAGCATGACGCCTAAAATTATGTTGATTTGTCGACATAAGATAAGTTGTCAAGACTTAAACAACCCGCATGTTGACATTAGAGCCTAAATCTCTGACGATATTTTAACCTTTAGCCGTCTTGTAAATTTAACTATTTCTGTGTTGTTCACTGTATGACGACATATATCTTGATGAATTGCAAGAAACATAATGTTGACATGGCGATATAACTGAAGGAGTCTATATAATTTATGTGGACAAAGGTCGTTGTTTAAAAATGATGGAAGCGTATATGGTGCCCAAATAATATGGTCATGCCGGATTAGTTTATATCGGCTTACTGTGAAATAACATTTTTAGTTCAGTTTTTATTGTGCTATATTGTTTTATTTATTTTTGCTCATTTTTAGTTCAGTTTTTATCGCAAATGTTCTATTGAGCGTACTTCAGTACTTTCAATACGATTCATCCATACACTTGTGCTGTATGGCTTTTACATAGATAGTGACACTTTTGTTCAGTTCTTTCAGATAAACCTAATTGAGGGACACTTTTTTAAGTTTAAACAAGATATGTCTGTTGTTAATCTTGATTTTGTTATTCCCCGCCATAGGCGGAGGGATTTTGTTTTGGCGTTGTCCATCCGTCCGTCCTACCGGCACTTTTGTGTCCGGAGCCATACCTTGAAAGTGCTGTGGCGGATTTTATTGAAACTTGGTATGAGTATATATATGGATAAGAGGATGATGCACGCAAAATGGCACTGTTCAACATCTGTAAATAATGGAATTATGGCCATTTATATCTTGAAAAAAAATGCTTTTTAATATAAGCTAAGAGCTTTATCTCCATTAACACATGAGTCAGAGCCATGAAACTTGCCATAGTTGATCTCAATCATCAGGGGGTGTTCACATTCAACACCCATAATCCTAGGGTCTAAGGTCAAGGTCACACATTGAGGTCAAAGGTCACAAATTTGATTCATTATTAGGTTATTTATTTACTATGCATCAAAGGATTTTGTAATAACTGCATTTTATTGTCTGCAAACCCATCAAATGAGTTATAGAAAATAATTGAGAAAGGCACAACCCTTCACTTATATCTTTTCTTTTAGTTCTACATCCATCCATAAACACAATTTATTTGGCAGGGATATCAATTCAAGGAATTTGCTTGTTATCTTAATATTAGTATGGTTATGATATATTATTCTTCAAATGATGGAGGTCAAATGTTTTTGTTTTTTATGCCCCGAAGGAGGGCATATAGTGATCGGACTGTCCGTCATACTTTTTTGAAAAATGCTCATTACTTCTATGTCACTTCAGATGTAACCTTTATATTTGGTATGCATGTGTATATGAACAAGGCATTTCCATACGCACACAAATTTTAACCCCTTTGTCCTTGACCTTGAACTAAGAGTCCGCGTTTGGGTTTTAAAATCTGCGTTAGGATTTCAAAACATGCTCATAGCTTCTATGTCGCTTCAGATGTAACCTTCATATTTGGTAAGCATGCGTATATGAACAAGACCTTACCATTCGCACACAATTTTTGACCCCTTTTACCTTGACCTTGAACTTACGGTCCGCGTTTAGGTTTCAAAAGCAGCGTTTAGGTTTCGAAAAATGCTCATAACTCTATCAAAGAATTTTTCAGGGGCATATGTCATTCCATGGAGACAGCTCTTCTTTATTCAACTATAACCATTTCTATAATTCTCAAAACATTTGAATGAAAGTACAAAACACTGTTATTCATGCCAATGTAATCATTCTGATTCGATGACTTATTTTCCATAATGTTTGTATGTTTATGATATATTTTTTCTCCCAATGATGGACGTTCAAATGTTTTTTGTTTTTTTTCAACTTTAACCATTTCTATAATTCTCAAAACATTTGAATGAAACTACAAAACAATGTTATTCATGTCAATGTTAATCATTCTGATTCGATGAGTTATTGCCCTTGATGCCATAGGCACTACAAGGTATAACCTTTAAGGTTTCTGCACTCAGCAGTCACTAATTGAATGTATATTAAAACTATAGAAGTACCAAGATGTGCATATGGTCACATACATACATACAACCATGCATACATACATACATACATACATACATACATACATACATACATACATACATACATGCATGCATGCATGCATACATACATACATACATACATACATACATACATACATGCATGCATACATACATACATGCATACATGCATACATGCATACATGCATACATGCATACATGCATACATACATACATACATACATACATACATACATGCATACATGCATACATGCATACATGCATGCATACATGCATACATGCATACATACATGCATGCATGCATGCATGCATACATGCATACAGACAGACATGCCATGCATGCATGCATGCAGCGCCTCGTCCTTCAACAGCTATTGGTCCTTTCAATGCCTATGTCAACAAATTGGCTGCCCAGTGTTTAGCTCACATAAGCACTTTAGTGCTCATGGTGATATTTGATTGACCTGTGTCCGTCGTGAACCTTTGCATTATGAACACTAGAGACCGCATTTCTTGTCCGATCTTCATGAAACTTTGTCAGGACATTTGCCCAAATCATACCTCAATTGAGTTCTAAACTGGTCACGTGGGGTCGAAAACTAGGTCAAAAAATAAAGACCTTGTGAATACTCTAGAAGTCGCATTGACTTTTCCAAAATGTTTGTGTAAAGGATATGTCACTTCTTGAGTTTGAAAATGGTTTTGGTCGGTTGAAAAAACATGGCCGCCAGGGGGCGGGACAGTTTTCCGGACATGGCTATAAATTGTAGGTTCCAGCTGGTGTCAATAGATTTATGAACAAAACATGAAAATAAGGACTTCCAAAGCCCAAGAAGAAAGTGGTTTATAAGGTGAAAACATGTTATTATTTACTTTTTTTGATAGTTTTCATTAGAACTGGTTCATGTATCACTGAAGTATATGTTATTTTAATTGTGCAAATTGTTCCAAACTTCATAATAGAATGTTAATGCAAGCAATTACATTACCCCACCAACTTCTGACCATTTCATATGTCCTTAACTTTGTTTTCATTTGTCTTACTTTTTCTGAATAAATACTGAAGAACGGTTTGAAACTCATTAGCTGTTATGTTGTTTTATAACTCATCTTTTTAAATTTGACATTTAGAATAAAAGATTTATAATTTAAATTATCAGCTTCTATGCGAAGATTTGAAGCTCAACTTTTGTTAAATCTGAATAAAGCTTTTATTGAATCGGATTTTAATGCTCACCATTATAGTATCTGATTGATACTTCACTGTATCTATTGAAGTGTTATCTTGAACGCGCTTTTCGGTCTTTTAAATGTAAGATGTAAAGTTGTCTCTAGTTAAAAATGTGCATTTTTTTTGTGAGGAACTAATTTGCATAAAGCCGAATCAAATACCAAAACTAACCTACTTACATCGATGAAGCGAAAAAAAGAGCGTTTCAATTCTTATACATGTAATTGTAATATCATTCTGCATGTGCATATGTTTTCAATGGTTTGGCTAAAAGACAATATAATTTGGGATTTATTCGTGCATGAATTTAGTAAGCGCCTCCTTTTCCAATTCGCAGTTTCGACTGTGTACATGTCGCAAATGGCATAATTAATCCAAGTAGTCCCACGCTTGATTTCCTCGTGCGCTTCGTGGAGGCAACTCGCTTCATTGAATATTAAAGCCCAGTCAAATGATATACTATAGCAAATCAGAATAATGTACACTAGTGAAACATAGGGTACTTGTAATTATGTAATCAACTGCAAGAAAAATATAATGCCATTAAAGCCAAGCGTTACTTTTATATTCGCCGTTCATTTTTGTCGTTTAACAATGATGATTGCACGTATAATTGGCGATTAAATGCATAATTCGCTTTCAATAACACATTTATAATCCGGTTGAGTATATATATATATATATATATATATATATGTGTGTGTGTGTATGTAGGGTCAGACCATAGACCGATCTAGTCAAAGGGTACGTGTATCACAACTCATACAAAAACTATACCGGCTCGTTAACAAATATTTCAAATTTTTGAAAATATTTTTATAAATAATGTGCGATGTGGACATAATATGAAAATAAAAGCAAACTACAACCTTACTAGCTTTAAAGACTGTTCATGTTTTGGTATTTTTGACACAGCTGAGTAGGTGATTTCGCTTTAGTGAAAATTTTGACGGACGGCGAAGAAAGACCGATCACATTAACAAGCCCTAAAATTGATCTACAAATAGCCCAATTTTGTGTCACATTTGAATAATTTTCCATTTGCTCAAAAAAACGAATTATTTGACCATTCAAAAAAATAAAGATCGAATTGCAGTATGAACACTTATTTCAAACATGTACTATATACACTAGAGTTTCAGGAACAGCAAATCAAGTAAGAAAATACAAAATAAACATATCATATATTTGCCCCCATTGTTAATATTAAATATAAGATTTACAACAGTCGTTTCGTTTAATATATTGAAGTTTGAAATGAAATGTTAATAAATCTTTTGAAAGAACCATATTTTAAAAGGAACATTCCACAATTTACGAGGATTTCATAATTAATGACCGCCATGTTTTCAAACAATTAGTGACGTTTCATTCATTCTTTTGCAATCTAACAATTGAATTATGAACATTATTAATCTGTTTTTACCAAGTTTGCTATGTCTGTAAATGTGAACAACAATATGAGTGAATTTATTTTGGCAAAGAAAAAAACAGCGTTTAACTACTTCATGATCAATATCAATAACAAGAATATCAATTTTGTGTTTCTTATCGACACATTGTAAATAAAACTCGAAACGAAACTTACTTAAACTAAACTAACTTAACGATTAAATTTGCAAAATATAACCAATTTTTAAACATATATTTTTGCATATGTAATTAGTAAAAACCATCCAATATTTCAGTCAAGGCCAAGAACAAAGAAGTTGCACTTTCAATCGATTCAGGAATGGGCAGTTGCTCCCGCTGCATTTCACACACATGTTCTAGGACGGGTATGACGTCATCTTTACATCCAAACTTAGGTTTCTTTACAAAGTATCTCTCTTGAATGCGATCAATGGTTTCCAATTCGCAAGGAAGCCGAAATGAAAAATCTCGGGTTCCATACGTCTCAGGCCGGTAGTACATTACTATCGGTATCTAATTTGGTGCTTCCACATGTCTTTGCTGCCGAATCCGATGAGAATTCCATAGATGGGTAAAAGAGTTCAGATCACGTTGTATTAATGGTATGAAACAGAATCCCAAGCATTCTAAATGCACAGGATCATCAATCAATCAAGCAAGCCGCTGTCTACCATATCTTTAAAATAGTTCCTCCAAAACACAGTAAATTTGACTCTTAAATTTACCCCAAAACGTTCAATTCTTTGATTGCCAGTGGATCTCCCAGTCGTGTAACTGTTCATTCAGGACATGTTATTTCTGTCATTAAACCTAAACGCTATCTGCATAGCCCGTACCCAAACGTTTTCTGTCCCTGCATCACCACGAACCAGACGTAGAAGGCGACCAATCCGTTTCACAAAGTTAAAAAAGAAGCCCGCGATAATTCGAGGGTCATTATTCGAATAACATGCCTCCAGCCATAATACTCAACTGGAAAATCCATCCACCGCAACGTGTATAGCAATTCCAAAAGGCTTTAGCTTATTATACCCATCAATGTGTATAGTAAAATTAAGACCTTTATTGGTATAGACTCTGCGTCGCAGGCGATGTGCAGACCTGAGAGCAACACCCTCAGGATCAATTACCTTGCATACACACCTTGTTGTTTCTTGAGTTACTTTGACATTTGTGGTTGTGTTGACCAGTTTCCATATAGTTTTATAACCACATACAGCCATCCATCCTTTATCTACTGAGCGAATTGCTCGTATAACGTGTGGAAGAGGAGATTACGCGTTGCGTCTTTTGAGACCTTCGCAGTATCCGTTTCAGTTGATTCAAACTGAGAGCAGTGTTGTGTAGGAAAAGCAAAAATCCACATATATCCAGACGCGTATAGCCCTGTTTGTGATAACGAGAAATCCAAACATCCCTTTCTTGATTTGAAAGTACAGCTAATGATGAGTCAACATATATCAGTGCCACTAAGACACAAATCTGCAATATAAAAAAGTTGTGAGTCGTTAAACACACGTTTTGCATGTATTATATAAAGAAAAATATCTAAATGAATCAATCGAGATTTAAGCTCTCTAAATGCTCATAAAACCCAACGAACACATTAATATTTATTGTTTGCAAACAGTGTATGTTATTTTTACTTTTATACCAAGCATTCCTGCTGTAAAAATGGACTGTCTGAGGTCTTGCGTGTTTCGAAAGAATATACCAGAAACTAAAAATCTGTTTGACGCCGGAAGTCATGAACCAATATTGCAATAATGTGATGATGTCAAAATTCTACAACGACATGATATGAAAAAGGTGTCATGGCGTAAAAAATAACTCATCGTGTCGACTGAAACTATGATGGCAAGTCGTTTTCACAAGAGCATGACGCTAGAGGTTATGTAGATTTGTCGACTTAGATCATGTCGACCAAATATATTTTCGGGAAAAGCCGAAAACATTTACGTCGAGACTTCAACTTAATGTCGTTATGACGAGTAAAATTAAGGTGGGGAAAGCTACACAACTATGTCGACATACCATGTTATTTCACAGTAAGTCGATATAGATTATTCCGGCATGACCACATTATTGGGGTGTACCATATACGTTTCCGTAATGTCTTCATGTGTCATGTCGACATCTATTGATCCACGAAGATATTATTCAAACTTTTTAAATAACGCCCTTTGTCCACATGAATTATATCGATTCGTTTTCATATAATATAAAAGCTGTCATCGAGACGCAGAAAATATTACAACAAGCAATCCCTCCTTCAGTTATATCGACATGTCAACATAACGTTACTTGCAAGTCATCAAGAGATATGTGGTCATACAGTAAACAACACAGAAATAGTTAAATTTACAGGACGGCTAAAGGATAAAATATCGTCAGAGATTTAGGCTGTTATGCCAACATTTGGGTTTTTAAGTCTTGAAATCTTATTCTAAGTCGACAAATCAACATAACGTTTAGCGTCATGCTCTTGTGTAAATGGCTTGCCATCATAGTTTTAGTCGACACGATGAGTTATTTTTTTACGCCATGACACCTTTTTCATATTATGCCGTCATAGAATGTTGACATCATCACAGTATTAGGGTGTACCATATACGCTTCCACAGAGAACAATATTAATCCAGAATCATTTACATTTGAGACTGAACATACCTTGTGGCCGACTGATTATTTATTAAAATCAACCTCGCTCTGAGAAAAGCGAGCTTAATACATGTGCGTAAAGTGTTGCCCCCGCGGCTCATATATTTACGACATAATGGAAAGGTTCTAACAGTAAATAATAGTGTTGAGTATAAACACAGTATTCTAACATCATTCGTATAAGCTGTAAACATTTTACAAAAATAATTATTTTGACGGCAAATTGTTGAATGTGACCTCACTGTCTCCAAACCCCTCCAATTTGGAATTAAACTGTAGAAACTGAACTCACAGGTTAAATCGGATTTCTAGAAGTTAACCTGTTCTTATTTTCAAAAATTCGCGATTTATTTACAATGATGAACGTCTTTCTTATGTTTTTCATTAAAACACTTAAAATAAAGAATTTAAATCATGTAGAATGACACTCACATTTGAGATTCATATTATTTATGTAGAAATAATAATGAACAGACTTTCAATATCCGTAAGCCTTAAAGCAACATTAGAAATAAATGAGATGAACTTTAATTTGTTAGTTAGTATTTGACAAGCATATTTTGCGGGTTGTTTTCTTATATACCAAACGGGTCTGTGATAACCTTACAATTATAAAACCATGGCCTAAATAACCTGATTCATAACTAAGGTGGTTAAAGATGCACAATTCTATACGATAACCTAAACTAATTTTTTTGTTAGGAACCAGGCATCATAAAGGGCGAAGTTAGTAGTACACACGAATCCGGGAGCCCGCCAGCAGGCATTCGCGTATGGTTGAGTACTGGTTACATTACACTTAAGCATTTTAACATACATACATTTGAATTTGGTTTACGCGCACTAGGTTGCTTCCGGTGGATACGTCGTGTTTGTCATTTAGTGTGCCTACCCATTTATTGGAAATAAATAACACGACATGTATATAGCCTGCTAAATATGCTGAATGATCTAAATATGCTCTTTTATCCTTTGGTAGAAACTAGTTGAACAGGGAAAATATCTTACATATGCTGCTAATGAGGCTAAATGACAATACTAGGTTTTATATTTGATCATATTTGATAAACTTGCTAAACGTGCTACATATGCCAAATAAGCTAAGTGTGCTAAGAAGGCTGTATATTTCAGCCTAATTATTTGACATTCAAAATACGTGTATGCTAAGTATCTTAAATGGGCTGCTAAATAGACTAAATATTCAAAGTAGGTTCTAAACTGTATCATATTGTATAAACTTAAACATGCTAAATAGGTAAAGTAGCCTGCTAAATAGATTCAATAGGCTTTTTGTTTCGACCTATTTATCCAATATTCTGAATATGCAAAATACCTTAAACATGATGCTTAAAAGGCTTAACTTGCTTAATATGCTATATTTATATCCTATCAATTTAACTGGCTTAATAGGCTAAATAGGCTGCCAGATAGAATAAAATGGCTGAATAGTATGTTAAATGTTTCAACATATAAAGTAAACCTGCCTATTAGGTTTAACATGCTAATCAGTAGGTTACATGGGCACAATGCTGTATGTTTCAATATATTCATTCTAAATATGCTACACGTAACATTTAAGCATCATGCTACATACCTTAACCTGTATCTGTTTCGGCATGGACGTCACCATCTTGACTTTTCTTCATCATCACGTGATTACCCACTCCACCTCGGAAGTATCAAGGGCTTGTTTATTAATGATCTTGTATGTTTGTAAGTCAGTTGTTTGTACTAAAAAGTATTTAAAAATGTTAATGGAAATCCTCTTTACGTTTAATCCTCTTAACATTCATGACTTACTTTCCTTGAATTACCGCCTTCTACAAGAATAGTTATGTTTGCCATTGTCGCCTGTGTTTAATGCTGTTACGTTGCGCAATTGTAGACTTTAAATTGTTAATTGATGTTGGAACCAAATAATTGTATCTGGCGACAAATGACAGCCATTATTCAAATAAGATTACTCCATGGACTTAGTATGAACCGATAGCGGTCGAACTTAAATTAGCTTATATTCATTCATTAACAAATTACGAGCATTTGTGAGTAGCTTTACAATATATAATGTGTGGTTTAGGTGTAAAACTTATCTCAAATACACTCGTATGGTTGGACTTTTGATAGGTTTTTCCTCGATGTATTGTGTAATTGGTTCCCGATGACTTTCCGCTCCTGACGAAATGTTATGCAAACGAGGAGTATACGACCCACGGGAAATGCTCCGTACTACAAACCTTCAACCGCTGAGTTTTGTTACCAGTTTTATATCAATATATCGACATATATTTTGATTTGATAAACATTTCTGATGATTTTATTCAGCAAGATGTGTGCGCTACTGATACATGTCAACTTCTCCGTGCTATCCGCTCTTGGATTTAGAATTTAGAAGGCATCAATGTCCAGAGTTGGTGAATGTAAATTTCATGTGTCTTGGTTTGATGTGCGTTTTCATTGCGTGGCGTTCATAATCGACTCCAGTGATTTAATTTTCTCTTGGCAGATATAGACCAAGTAAGACTAAGTTAGACCAAATTGTTCATTGGTCCAGCTATTTGCAAATCCTTTGTTGGTACAACTCCCCCCCCCTCTTACCAGCCTTACTGGTAACCGTTCAGAGTTTCGCATTGGTCAGTTTTGCATGATTGATTTTATCCTCCATCGTTAAAAATAACCTACGTGGCTTTTGCACCATCATTAGACTATATATTTAATAATACCATTGTTATTAATATGATATTAAATATTATATCTATAATTAGACCGGCATATTAAAAACCTGAACATATTTTCAGAAACCACTATAGGGTTTATAATACATGTAAATTCACAATCATGTGTTTGGTTGTACCCACTTAGTAATTCTTTCAACATAATTAAAAAGATTTTAAAATAAATAATACTCGGCTTCCGGGAGACAGAGTACTTGACTTAAGTAGCTTTAAAGAAATCTTAGAAAACATAATAAATACATTTATTAGGAACATTCCTCAAAATAAGTTAAATTACTTATTTTGATGACGATTAGGTCCGACCGTTTATGTATGTTGCTGTGGTTGAACGTTTATTTAAATGGATTGTTTTGTATCTACTGATATTTCTTTAAACTGAATGACCGTTACGGAACATGACTTGTTTACAAAATGTAGTGATGAATGCTGACTTGTACAGTGATGAATGCTGACTTGTACAGTGATGAATGCTGGCATGTACATTGATGTATGCTGACTTGTACAGTGATGTATGCTGACTTGTACAGTGATGAATGCTGACTTGTACAGTGATGAATGCTGACTTGTACAGTGATGAATGCTGACTTGTACAGTGATGAATGCTGACATGTACAGTGGTGTATGCTGACATGTACAGTGATGAATGCTGACATGTAGAGTGATGTATGCTGACTTGTACAGTGGTGAATGCTGACTTGTACAATGATGAATGCTGGCTTGTACAGTGATGAATGCTGGCATGTACAGTGATGATTGCTGACATGTACAGTGATGATTGCTGACTTGTACAGTGATGAATGCTGACTTGTACAGTGATGAATGCTGACTTGTACAGTGGTGAATGCTGACTTGTACAGTGATGAATGCTGAAATGTACATTGGTTGATGCTGACTTGTACATTGATGAATGCTGACATGTATATTGATGAATGCTGAGTTGTACAGTGATGAATGCTGACTTGTACAGTGGTGAATGCTGACATATACAGTGGTGAATGCGGACTTGTGCAGTGATGAATGCTGACTTGTACAGTAATGAATGTTGACTTGTACAGTTATGTATGCTGACTTGTAGAGTGATAAATGCTGACTTGTACAGTGATGAATGCTGACTTGTACAGTGGTGAATGCTGACATGTACAGTGGTGAATGCGGACTTGTGCAGTGATGAATGCTGACTTGTACAGTAATGAATGTTGACTTGTACAGTGATAAATGCTGACTTGTACAGTGATGAATGCTGACTTGTACAGTGATGAATGATGACTTGTAAAGTGATGAATGCTGACATGTATATTGATGAATGTTGACTTGTACAGTGATGAATGCTGACGTGTACAGTGATAAATGCTGACTTGTACAGTGCTGGATGATGACTTGTACAGTTATGAATGCTGACTTGTAGAGTGATGAATGCTTACTGGTAAATTGATGAATGCTGACTTGTAGAGTGATAAATGCTGACTTATACAGAGTTGAATGCTAACTTGTACAGTGACTTGCGAATGTATCAAATATGTAGACATATCCCGCCAGATAAGGTAGATGTATGCTCCGTGTCTTAATTGACCAGATTGAGCTTCGTTCTGTAAAAATTGGGCTTAATGCAGGCGGGTAAGGTGTCGTCCCAGAGAAACCATTCCAGTCCTCCCAGAAAAACCATTCCAGTCCTCCCAGAGAAACCATTCCAGTCCTCCCAGAGAAACAATTCCAGTCCTCCCAGAGAAACCATTCCAATCCTCCCAGAGAAACCATTCCAGTCCTCCCAGAGAAACCATTCCAGTTCTCCCAGAGAAACCATTCCAGTCCTCCCAGAGAAACCATTCCAGTCCTCCCAGAGCAACCATTCCAGTCCTCCCAGAGCAACCATTCCAGTCCTCCCAGAGAAACCATTCCAGTCCTCCCAGAGAAACCATTCCAGTCCTCCCAGAGAAACCAGTCCAGTCCTCCCAGAGAAACCCTTCCAGTCCTCCCAGAGAAACCATTCCAGTCCTCCCAGAGAAACCATTCCCGTCCGCAGATGCCAATCAGGGTCGGCACGTTTCGCCTAAAAGTTTCGGTAGGAAATACTTGCATTAAACGAAAAAATCCATAAAATTGTCCTCCCTTATAGCCTGCGCGGACTGCACAGGCTAAAGTGGGATTACAGTTTACGAATGTGCATAAAGCCCAGTGACCACAGAACGCGAATAGATTGTTCGTATGTATTATCTTAAACGATCCACACACAATGGCATAAATACAAAACACAAACATATAGTGAATTTTCAAATTTCAAACTTGTGAATTATCGTGTGCACAATTATTTTCAAACTTTTGTCAGCAACCACACAGTATATTTGGAGTTGAATGAGATGTCACTTGGGTAGGTAAATCAATTGTTAAGTGATACTGAAATTGATAGAAAATGAATGACGAGACAAATTAAGTGCGACATGACCCCGGCTGGTGAATGCAATCGTAAGCAGTCTTTGAGATGAGACCATTGTAAAGATAGTATCAACTCAAGGACATAAGTGACCGTTTCCGACAGAATATTCTTCGCGTAAATAACAGGTTTTATTGTGCGTTGTATTGCGCATGTGCCATTAACATGCTAGCGTTACTCTAAGTTAAAATTTGTCTTCTAACAAGAAATATGTTCATGTTTTCCAACACGCAAAAAGAACATGAGAATTTAAAAAATATGTGTTATGGTATGTCTTTAAGTAAAATTTTTGGTGATTGATTACTAATTGACTGGTAAATAGCTGTTGGAAACAGTGCGTAATAAACAATAAATATTTTCACCTTTGTTTACTGTAATACTGGTTCAAGAAAATGTACAGTAAACTGGAACGTATAAAGTCACTGGACCTATGATTAATGAAAATACGTCATTGTTTTTACGTTATGACGTTTATTATTATTTTCGGAACTATCTAGTTAAACACATTTTAATCTAATGCAATGGAAGGCAAGTATTACACAAAATACAAGTTGTGATCATAGAAAATATTAAAGATCTCATCGGGTATTCGATGTAAATTTTTATGCTCGAGATTTCGCAATGGTTGTCGCCTCGTTATCGAGTGAATGCACCTGTGTGTGTGTTGTTGTAGTTTATTTACAGATCGTTCTCGCGTCTTCACGACTACATTTGGTATCGACCTGAGAGTGAATGCACCTGTTATGAGCTTAATATTTTGTAATGATCCATGTAGCAACAACAAGTACTGTTAAAAATTCTAAATTAAGACGAAAAAAGCATCTCGCCACTAAAATTTAAATTGTATTTAGCAGTTTTGCAACAGAATGTTTCGCGTGCTATCGTCGCTCTCGTTCTCAATCACGTCACTACGACTTTTCGCTCGAAAAAAAGCCAACAATCAAGCTACAACATTTGGTCACGTGGCTTTTTCGAGGGCTCTGATTGGCTTAGAGCTACGAGATATAGCACAAAACACGCGCCAGACTTCTTATATTCGGAAAAGACGAAAAAAATGAAAATTTTGGATCTACGCGGTTTGAGAACGACAGCGACGCTATTTTGAGAAGGTTTGGTGATAAGCTCATGTGCTACATACAAATCCAACTGTAATTCAAATATTTCCCACATGTTGTTCTTTCGGATACATATTATTAAATAGTATTATAAATAAATAAATAAATAAATAAATAAATAAATAAATAAATAAATAAATAAATAAATAAATAAATAAATAAATATATATATATATATATATATATATATATATATATATATATATATATATATATATATATATATATATATATATATATATATATATATATATATATATATACATAATTATTTATATTTCTGTGTAAATGCTTAATGAACCCAAACGACCAAATATGAAAATAAAATCCAAACCAATAATAGCGTTTGCCACTTTATGTCAGTGAGTCAACTTACGTAATTTTTTAACGAAATGATATTGTATAACTTGCGTGGTACATAATTATATAAATAAATAGAAATATTAATTTTATACGGTCTGGTCCTAATCGCGGATATTTATTATAAATAGTATAACAGTCTGTCAGTGTGACGAAATTACGTGGGTCATCTTTATGTAATATGTATACGAGTCATTTTGCGATGTGGTATCTTTTTACAACGTTTGGTCTCCTAAAGTATCTCCCGCGGCCACGTGCCACGTTGTTTCTTTTGATATGAGTCACATCCGGATATGGTACGGTCCGGTCCGTCTCCGACAGGTCGGTATCATCGTCCTTTGAGTGCGTTGGTAACCAACGTCGGCCGCAGACAGGTCTTGCTATGCGCGGCGAAACATTGGCGAATGTCGCCTGACCCGATTATAAACTGGGAATACCGGTGCTAGTTGAGGTATTTTTCATAGCAAGTGTTGATGAAGATTTCTTAGCATGTGTAAATGAAGATTTTGTAGCATGTGTTGGCGAATTCGTCGTAGCATGTGTGAATGACGTTGTCGTTGCAGTTGTTGGTGGTGTTGCGGACATTGTTGATGGTTGTTCGGTCATTGTTGATGGTGGTGCGGTCATTGTTGATGGCGTTGATGACAACGATAATGTGGCCGGTGCTGTTTGTAACGGTTGAAGATAATACACTTCATCTTCCGTCTGGATGGGTAAATCATCTGGCGATTCCGGCTCCGAGGCAACAGTATCAGTTATCAAGCTATAGAACGCAGATGTTTCCAAGTCTTCCAGAGGCCGGTAGTAATATTTTTGTTCTTGCTGAGGCGGTGTCGACGCGGGAGCCTCCATTGATGGTGACGTCATCGATTGTGGGGTGGGATCCGCCTTGTTATGATCCCAGCAGCGGTCAATGACACTTACATCCGCCTTTGATATTCTCCACTGCATTTCACTGAGAGAACAACCAACGGCAACATAATCGATAAAACATCCGTATATGAGGCCGCATCCAAATAATACACTGATCCACAGGCAATGGCATCCAGTTCTTCCTATACAAGATCTCGGCAGATCACGTGTCATCAACACAGATGAATCCAACCACACGACTGGCGGTGCGCAGCGGATTTTCGTTAAGTGCGGCTTTATCGTCATACACGGTTTGACAAACTCCACATAGACTTCCTGACTGGTGGCTCTGTATTGTGCTCAATAAGATTGATCCATGTTTGTATCTGAGATAAACCCGGTCCCATATGCCCTAATTTTCTTTCGGGGGTCGATGACTTTTGCACCCAATGAATCCATGTTTATTCCAAAGTCTTGAGTACTCATACCAAAGCTCACTAAACTGAGCCCACACAATTCAGTACAAGTCACGTAGCGTTTATCTATACAATTCACTGTAAGCGTTTATCAATACAATTCAGAGTAAGCGTTTATTAATGCGATTCACTGTCATCGTTTACCAATACAATTCACTGTTGGCGTTTATCAACATAATTCACTGTAAGCGTTTATTAATGCACTTCACTGTAAGCGTTTATCAATACAAATCACGTTAAGCGTTTATCAATACAATTCACTATAAGCGATTATCAATTAAGTTCACTCAAATCGTTTATCAATGCAATTCACAATAAGCGTGTATCAATACAATGTACAGTAAGTGTTTATCAATTCAAGTCACTAAAAGTGTGTATCAATACAACTCATATGCTTATCCAAACAAGTTACTGTTATCGTTTTTCAACACAATGCACTGCAAGAGTCTATCAATGCAATTCACTGTAAGCGTTTATCAATACCATTAACAGTAAGCGCTTATCAATGCAATGCACAGTAAGTGTTTATCAATACAATTCACTGCAAGTGTGTAATAAACAAGTCACTGTAAGCGTTTATCAATACAATTCATTGTTAGTGTTCATTTATGCAATTAACTATACGCGTTTATACATAAGTCAATGTAAACGTTTTTTAATTGAAGTCGCTGCTAGCGTTTATTAATACAATTCACTGTTGGGGCTTATCAACACAAATTTTTGGACGTTTTTTATCAACGCAACTATATTTAACGGCAAGGATTTTATCAACACAATTCACAGCAAGAGTTCTTGTATCCGATGAATTGCAAACACAAAATCTCTAACATCCGTCCATCACTTACTTCACGTAGAATTAACATTGACAAAGTGAAACACACACAATTAAGTTTCCAATGGTATAAAACCAGCTTATATTTGTTTCAAATGTACTCGAACACTAGTACAAGTATTCGGGGTTGAGTTGAAGGCTATGGGGTTGTTAACTCAGCCAGGTGTGTCGCCTATGGTTACCTTTTTAACCGCTGGTCGACCCTGGTGTTTGGAGCTCGGGTTACAAATAGTAAACTGACTTTAAAATGTTAACCAGTTTACATTTCAAAAGTGTCCGTTGACCCACAAACCTTTAATGGCGTTGCATTAAAAAAAGCAATTTGCAAGCTCTGCATAAATGGACGTTATACATTGTAATGTAATTTACACTGAGTTTTGTTTCGATACTTCTAAATTGGAGTCGTGAAAGTATGAGATCATTAAAAAGCTCTTAAGGCTTGTCGAAAGCCTTGATCGTAGATTGTATAAATATTTAATATCATATTTCATATTTCACGATACTTTTCGCGCATAACGGCGATTATTAATTGGTAATTTGGTGTTGGAAACAGCTCGAAATAAACTATGAACATGTTTATTTTGCAGAATAATTACTGTTCCAGAATGAGTACAGAACATTGTACATGAAACTAATGTAGTCGGACTCAGGCTGTAGGAAAATTCGTCATCATATTTACGACATTACCTTTATTCATCCGCGGAACTCTCTAGTAAAACACCTTAAGATATAATAAAATGATAGAAAAGCATTACAGAAAATAAAATAAGTTATTCTAGAAAATAAGTTATTTCTCATTGGCTATATGACTATACATAAATATGCTAATGATTTCCTAGTTGTGCGCGCCTAGTCTACGCGCGTATGTACATGTTTGGAACCTGTTATGTTGTGATTATGCGACATTGCCACTGTAATAAAGAGTACATATGAAAATTACAAATAAAGAAGAAAAAATCTGCTGGCCACAAAAATATTTAAACTTTATTTTAAAATGTGTCAACATAAATGTTCCGCGTGCCATGTTGAGAAGTTTTGGTGAGTAGATAATGGGATACAATGAAATAGAACTAAACTTCCAATATTTCCACTTTGTTTTATTTCGATTACTCATACTGTTACAGTCTCCCTACTTGTATTTTCATTTCTTTATAAATATTTAATAAACATAACGAACACACATGAACAAAAATCAATCTTGATTTTTACGTATGTCTTTATGTGTCAATTAGTTTAATTTATTCTCATTTAACGAATGTCTTATTTATAATGTATAACTACATTGAACTTATAAAATAAAATACAAATGTTTTTTGATATGGATTAGTCATATGCGCGAAAATTAGTTGTTAATAGTGTAACAGTTCGCTAGTGTAACAGTTCGCTAGTGAAACATTTCGCTATTGTAACAGTTCGCTAGTGTAATAGTTCCCTAGTGTAACAGTTCGCTAGTGAAACAGTTATCTAGGGTAAAAGTTTGCTAGTGTAACAGTTCACTAGTGTAACAGTTCGCTACTGTAACAGTTCGCTAGTGCAACAGTTCGCTAGTATAACAGTTCGCTAGTGTAACATTTCGCTATTGTAACAGTTCGCTAGTGTATCAGTTTTTTAGTGTAACAATTCGCTAGTGAAACCATATTCTATTGTAACAGTTCTTTAGTGTAACAGTTCGCTAGTGTAACATTTCGCTATTGTAACAGTTCGCTAGTGTAATAATTCGCTAGTGTAACAATTCGCTAGTGAAATAATTTTCTAGTGTAACAGTTCGCTAGTGTAACAGTTTGCTAGTGTAACAGTTCGCTAGTGTAACAGTTGGCTAGTGTAACAGTTTGCTGGTGTAACAGTTCGCTAGTGTAACAGTTCGCTAGTGTAACAGTTCGCTGGTGTAACAGTTTGCCAGTGTAATAGTTCGCTAGTGTAACAGTTCGCTAGTGTTACAGTTTGCTAGTGTAACAGTTCGCTAGTGTAACAGTTCGCTAGTGTTACAGTTCGCTAGTGTAACAGTTCGCTAGTGTAACAGTTCGCTAGTGTAACAGTTCGCTAGTGTAACAGTTCGCTAGTGTTACAGTTCGCTAGTGTAACAGTTCGCTAGTGTAACAGTTCGCTAGTGTTACAGTTCGCTAGTGTAAGAGTTCGCTGGTGTGAACAATTTGCGAAGATAAATGTAATATGAGTCTCGCTCTGGCAACAAGCACGCTTAATGCATTTGCCTAAAGTGTAATTCCAGATGAGTCTGTATAGTCCAAACATTCTAACCAAGTACGACACATTCCGCTTTTATTGTATTGTTTCGTTTTAAGGAAATATTTTCTTAGTGAAAATCAAGTTAATGCGGAATGTTTCGTCCCTGAAAAGCCTATGCGGACCTCACAGGCTAATCTGGGGCGACACTTTACGCACATGCCTTAAACCCCGTTTCCACAGAGCGTTGCTCTTAAACAAGGTAAAATTCAAACGTCTTGATTTTACTCCAGATGTCAAATTGTTTGTTTTTACAGGAATACCCATTTGAATCTGTTAAAACAAAATAAAGACCAAATATCGTAGCATGCGGATGTTTTAACGACCAAAGTATCTTTGCTCAGGGAACATGTACATTCAATATAATATTACGCATTTCTTCTGTCGGACGATGTTTGCGTTGGGTCTCCTCAAGTAACTCTCGCGGTCACATCCGGATGTGATAAAGTCCTTTTTGACGGCCGGCAGCCGGCACCACATTCCATTGAGTCGACAGTAACGAACGTCTGCGGAAGTCAGACGTTGCTATGCATTGTTAAACTTTTTGTAATTTTTCAATATCTGATAATGCACTTCGAAGTTGGTATAGCTAGTGTCGATGAAGTTGTCGTAGTATGTGTCGACGAAGTTGTTGTAGCATGCGTAAATGAAGATGTCGTTGGTTGTGTTGATGAAGTTGTCGTATGTTGTATTGATGACGTTTTCATTACATGTGTTGATGAAGTTATCGCATCTTTTGTTGATGAAGTTGTCGTAGCATGCGTCAATGCAGTCAAAATAAACAATACAGATGTTTCTGAATCTTCAAGAGGCCGGAAGTAATAGTTACGTTCGTCCTCAGGCGGCGTCGAGGCAGGGACAGCCAGTGTTGATGACGTCATCGATTCTGCGGTGGGATCCGGCTTGTTATAATCCCATGAGTGATGCATGCCACTAATATTCGATTTTGACATTCCCCACAGTATTTCAATGGGAGGATTAACGATAAAGACATAACCGACAAAACATCCGAATATGAAGCCACATCCGAATATCACACTGATCCACAAACGCGGGCATCCAGTCTGTCCTATAAGGGATCGCGGCTGATCACGTGACGTCAACATCGGTGATGCCAACTGCTCATCGGGAGGTGCGCCGCGGATATTCGTTGGCAGGGTCTTCATACACGGGTTGACAAACTCTACGTAGACTCCCTGAATGATTGTTCTGTAATGTGAGCACTCGATTCGATCCTTCACCGTGGCTCTGTAATGTGATTGATCCATCGTCGGAACCTCGTCTGAGGTAGACCCAGTTCTATACCTACATACTTTCGTCGGGGGCCCGTGACTGTTGTACCGAGTGAGTCCGTTTTCATTCCAACCCCATCAAAGTCTCCAATGCACCTTTATTCCTCCATAGATAGATGGTTCATACTACAGCTTAAGGCAACAAGTACATCCGGTGTATCAATACCAGTCACTGTAAGTGTTTATCAACACAATTCATTGTAAGGGTTTATCAAAGCAATTCATCATAATAATTTATCAACACCAACTCGTTTTAAAATAGTATCGGTTTTTAGTATTTATATAGTTTTTATAGTATTTTACATAACAGTGGGACTGAGGTCTAGTGGTAGGATGCTGGTCTAGGAATCGGAAGGTCCCTGGTTCAAATCCCACGTACACCACGGAATTTGCCTGAACAAAAAATTAATCACACGCTTGCTCCTCTCCACCAGGGAGTGTAAATGGGTACCAGTGAGGGAAATAAGCCAATCTGCTGTGGCTGCAAACTGCACCGATGTAAACGGACGACTTATATCCCAGTGATTGGGGGATAAATGTCAAACTCGATTGAATCATAGTGAGTAATCAGACTATAAACACATGCCGTAGCCTTTGTTTGACCCAACAGCCTGACGTTTATAAATGTCATGTAATTTGAAATTATTTTTGTTTGGCGTCATGGTAATTTGAGAACTTAAAAAAAATACTTCCAATAAAAAACCTGATATTGATATCTTCCAAATGTTCACAATGATGAAAGTCTTAACCGTAGAGTGTATGCATATTTAATAATTAAACATTCAAACGTTTACAAAAACATAGGCATATATCATGAAGTGTTACACTGTACTGAAGGGAAATACTGTCTGGACTGCATACAGCGCTGGACTGCATGTACGTTTTGAAGGCCTATACAATTAAGTGTAACGCTTAACAACAGGGAACTTTTGAAGGCCTATGAAATTGAGTTTTACGCTGGACTCCGGGGAAATTAAGTATATATGCAAAGGAACCAAGGTGATATTCCACTGTTTAGCGTTCTTAAAATCTTCTATTAAGATCCCAAACACGGGCTCTATACAGTAAGCGGACACGAGAGATCATCAATAAGGTATAGCTTCAATAAGCCATATACTGTCATGATAATTATGACGAAACAAGCTTGTTATTCACGTTAGTTTACTAACTTTCTGAAAACAAAGAATGATATTATGTTTCCGTAAGTGAGCATGTGGTTGATAGTAGTGGGCATAACCGGCTTTGGTTTATTGAAAAATAACTATGTTTATAACATGTATTGCAGATAATGAGTGAATGTGTGAACTAAAATCACAAAATATACGATATAGCTAAGTGGATAATGTGATTGGCAGAAATATTCTACCATATGTATCCATATATGCCATCACACATAGCATTTCTTAAAAAATCCCTTCCACTTACATCAGGTCAACGTAAAATAGTATAACTACTGAAAATAACATCATCTTCTTCGTTATTTTATTTTCTTATTACATAATAATGATGCAGTTATTGTCAGATAATGTGAAAATCAAAATAATGTTCAAATTTTCTGTGTCTAAACTCTTTGCATGTTTGATAAATCTATCAAATTATATGAGCTCCGCTCTGGGAAAACGGGGCTTAATGCAAAAATTAACTACACGTTCCGCCTTAACTGTTTTTTTTTTCGATTAAAAATGACATCCTTTAAACGAAACATAAATAAACAGAGGAAAGAAGCCAACGCGAACTACACAGGCTAATCTGTGACGCCACTTTACGCACATGCATTAAGCCCCGTTTCCCTAAACAGACTAATCTGTGAAGCCACTTTACGCACATGCATTCAACCCCGTTTCCCTAAACAGGCTAATCTTGGACGCCACTTTACGCACATGCATTAAGCCCCGTTTTCATAAACAGACTAATCTAGGATGCCACTTTACGCACATGCATTAAGCCCCGTTTCCCTAAACAGGCTAATCTTGGACGCCACTTTACGCACATGCATTAAGCCCCGTTTTCCTAAACAGGCTAATCTTGGACGCCACTTTACGCACATGCATTAAGCCCCGTTTCCCTAAACAGGCTTATCTGGGAAGCCACTTTACGCACATACATTAAGCCCCGTTTCCCTAAACAGGCTAATCGGGGAAGCCACTTTACGCACATGCATTAAGCCCCGTTTCCCTAAACAGACTAATCTAGGATGCCACTTTACGCACATGCATTAAGCCCCGTTTCCCTAAACAGACTAATCTAGGATGCCACTTTACGCACATGCATTAAGCCCCGTTTCCCTAAACAGACTAATCTAGGATGCCACTTTACGCACATGCATTAAGCCCCGTTTCCCTAAACAGATTAATCTGGGAAGCCACTTTACGCACATGCATTAAGCCCCGTTTCCCTAAACAGACTAATCTGTGAAGCCACTTTGCGCACATGCATTAAGCCCCGTTTCCCTAAACAGACTAATCTGGGAAGCCACTTTACGCACATGCATTAAGCCCCGTTTCCCTAAACAGACTAATCTGTGACGCCACTTTACGCACATGCATTAAGCCCCGTTTCCCTAAACAGGCTAATCTGTGACGCCACTTTACGCACATGCATTAAGCCCCGTTTCCCTAAACAGACTAATCTGTGATGCCACTTTACGCACATGCATTAAGCCCCGTTTCCCTAAACAGACTAATCTGGGAAGCCACTTTACGCACATGCATTAAGCCCCGTTTCCCTAAACAGACAAATCTGGGAAGCCACTTTACGCACATGCATTAAGCCCCGTTTCCCTAAACAGACTAATCTGTGATGCCACTTTACGCACATGCATTAAGCCCCGTTTCCCTAAACAGACTAATCTAGGAAGCCACTTTACGCACATGCATAAAGCCCCGTTTCCCTAAACAGACTAATCTAGGATGCCACTTTACGCACATGCATTAAGCCCCGTTTCCCTAAACAGACTAATCTAGGATGCCACTTTACGCACATGCATTAAGCCCCGTTTCCCTAAACAGACTAATCTGAGACGCCACTTTACGCACATGCATTAAGCCCCGTTTCCCAAAACAGGCTAATCTGGGAAGCCACTTTACGCACATGCATTAAGCTCCGTTTCCCTAAACAGGCTAATCTGTGACGCCACTTTACGCACATGCATTAAGCCCCGTTTCCCTAAACCGACTAATCTGTGATGCCACTTTACGCACATGCATTAAGCCCCGTTTCCCCAAACAGACTAATCTGGGAAGCCACTTTACGCACATGCATTAAGCCCCGTTTCCCTAAACAGACTAATCTGGGAAGCCACTTTACGCACATGCATTAAGCCCCGTTTCCCTAAACAGACTAATCTGTGATGCCACTTTACGCACATGCATTAAGCCCCGTTTCCCTAAACAGACTAATCTGGGAAGCCACTTTACGCACATGCATAAAGCCCCGTTTCCCTAAACAGACTAATCTGGGAAGCCACTTTACGCACATGCATTAAGCCCCGTTTCCCTAAACAGACTAATCTGGGAAGCCACTTTAAGCACATGCATTAAGCCCCGTTTCAAAGAGCGGGGCTCATATGTCATAAGAGTGTTTATATTGTAAAACATTATTGACGAATTTACGACCCTTCGAATGAATAACGTACCTAATACTGTGTCATATACGCGATATATTTGAGTAACGTACAAATAACCTTAAGGGGTGTTGCTGCAGTTTTGTTTATTTTTTTCAATCTAATAGATTTTGCTCAAAATTTATGTTCAAGTACTATATACAAATACTAAATGAAAAATGAAATAAAAACATAGGGTCACCGGCCTTGTTTTGATTGTATTCACCATTATATAACATGTACTTTTTCATTAAAACTGAAAAATCTCTAATTGCATAAAAACGATTAATAACCTATGAAATTGGCAAAATGTAGATATTATATAAGCTAAGATACATCATATACCATTTGATTAAACCACACACTAACAAAAAATGGAGAACACAAGTTAAATTTTTAAAAGTTTAATTTTTATAATTTTTATGTCACCCAAAAAAACGTCAATTTTTACTATTTTAACCACAAAAATGAAATCTAAAAAAGTTCTGTCTAACAACTTTCTGCGAAACTGCTCAAATACTTTCATCTACGTATTGTTATCATAAAACAAAAATAAAAAAGGGGGGTCACAGCATTTTTAACAGAGATTTTTTTGTTTAACTATCCCTACCGTCAAAGTCTAATTTCATAAAATATAGCAATTTGGCTAAATCCAAGTACAGGTACATAGATTGCTAGAAATATGCATAAACCTTAGACATTGTTTATAATCCTAACTGGGATATCAACAGCTTACCAAAAACAACAATAATAATACAATATTAAATCACAAACAATACGGTATCAACTTGACCTTAATCATCAATAACTTACAGAGACTTGTAATCAGATATCGGCATGTTTTGAAGTTAGTGATAAATGATTTTAATTGATAAATATAAACAATTAGTCTAAAGAGCTCCACTATAAAACAATAATTAAATTAAAGAAAGAAAAAAAAGTATAAAAAAAAGTTAGCCGAACCTGGGATCGAACCACCGACCTTTGTTTTATGAACACACTCTGTAATATGTGATGATTCTGATAACAAAAATATTGGGTTGTGATAATAGCAAAGCCGTGTTGCTATAAATATATCCTCGTTTAAATAAACTGCCGCAACACCCCTTAACCTAATGTCTACGTCGAACAGCAAGCGATAGTCAGCGCACGTTGATTTTAAGGAGACGAACATTTTAATTGCTGACATTGCTACAACACTGCAATTTACCTGATATATTTGGGCCATGTTCGTAACATAAGTATGCGTTATAAAAGTGGATTTTACTTTCAAGCGGACGAAATGTATATGTCCATCCACAGTATCGCTCACTATATATTTAACGGTAGTTGGGGCTATAATATTGTCCAACAAAATAATACAGTTTTAAACAACGAACATGTTAATAACTTGACTTTAATTTGGAACGTTGGAGCGTTCTCACACACCCAAACAAACGCATGCGCACGCACGTACACGCACACACACGCCAGTCTCGTGATAGTGCAAGACTTAACAGGTTTATCATGAACAATACTTTTCGCACATGCACCAAGCCCAGGTTTCCCGGAAAGGTGTTCAATTAATATACTGCGAATCAAACGAGCAGCAGCTGTGACATTTAACAAACGTGTTTTGTTTTACATAAATATGCTTTGATTAAAATGTAAACAAAACTGTGCCATGTACAGTTGCTATTCATAACTCGATGGATATCGTTTTTATCATTTGTCTGGATTTTTCTTCAAGTAGGCAAATACCTGTGTTATCAATGTTAATACACGGTTGTTTCAAATTGGACTTTGACCAAAAAAAATTCAATGTACTCACCTTATGTAAGTTCCTGTCAAAATAGCGAACATTGCTCCAATGGTATTACACTGCTCACAAGGTTTAGGGTTTCCAGGGGTGAGCTAGTGTAGTTATTAGTGTCAACGTTATAAGTTCATGCGCCACAACGATTGTGATAAGAGATCGACGGTCACGTGGATAATAATAATTAAATTTGAATGACCAGCGACGCTTTGCTGGTGCATCCGTAACTTCACGGAATAATATAAACGTACGTATAAATATTAAGTACTAAACATTTATATACCGTATTTGCATCGTTTTTGTTAAATGAATACCATTTTGATTCAGTAACTTTACCAGATTTATACATGAAAAGCTTTTAGAAGAAGAAGTAGTAGTAGTAGTAGAAGCAGCAGCAGCAGCAGTATTATTATTATTATTATTAGTAGTAGTAGTAGTAGTAGTAGTAGTAGTAGTAGTAGTAGTAGTAGTAGAAGTAGAAGTAGTAGTAGTAGTAGTATTAGTAGTAGTAGTAGTAGTAGTAGTAGTAGTAGTGGTAGTAGTAGTAGTAGTAGTAGTAGTAGTAAAAGTAGTAGTAGTCGTAGGAGTAGTAGTAGTAGTAGTAGTCGTAGTAGTAGTAGTTGTAGTAGTAGTAGTAGTAGTAGTAGTAGTAGTAGTAGTAGTAGTAGTAGTAGTAGTAGTAGTAGTAGTAGTAGTAGTAGTAGTAGTAGTAGTAGCAGTAGTAGTAGTAGTAGTAGTAGTAGTAGTTGTAGTAGTAGCAGCAGTATTAGTAGTAGTTGAAGTAGTAGTAGTAGGAGTATTAGTAGTAGTTGATGTAGAAGTAGTAGTAGTAGTAGTAGTAGTAGTAGTAGTAGTAGTAGTAGTAGTAGCAGTAGTAGTAGTAGTAGTAGTAATAGTTGTAGTAATATTAGTCGTCATAGTAGCAGACGTAGTAGTAGTAGTAGTAGTAGTAGTAGTAGTAGTAGTAGTAGTAGTAGTAGTAGTAGTAGTAGTAGTAGTAGTAGTAGTAGTAGTAGTAGTAGTAGTAGTAGTAGTAGTAGTAGTAGTAGCAGCAGTAGTAGTAGTAGTAGTAGCAGTAGTAGTAGTAGTAGTAGTAGTAGTAGCAGTAGTAGTAGTAGTAGTAGCTGTAGTAGTAGTAGTAGTAATAGTAATAGTAGAAGTAGTAGTTGAAGTAGTAGTAATAGTAGTAGTAGCAATATATTTATAAATAGTAATCATCATCATTTTAATCATAATGATGAAAATACTAATAATAGCACTCATTACATTGATACACAGTGTCGTCGTAACTCAGACCGGATGTATCAACTAAGTGGCCGACAATTCACTTATCAGTGATAGTTACTAGTTAGATCAAATATGCAATTTATACAAAGCGTGAATTTTTATGATAGTAACAATTTTCCCTTGATTCGCACTCACATAATCAAGTGAGTGTGAACATTTAAGCATGTTAAGTTATAGATATGAACAACACCTGCAACTCTGAATATTGTGGTATAAGTATTATTGTTGAACAATACATTTGAATATTGTTACTTTAACATCGATGTTTGAGTGCAAAACTGGTGTATCTAGTGAAGATTTATATATTACATACCATAGTTTCCTGCTAAATCCTTGGTAAATACAACTCAATAGAAAAACAAGCTTAAACATACAGTTCCAAGAAGCTCGAACCACTAACCCCTGGACAAAAAAGTCTCTGGATTAGACCATTCGGTCATCCGTGCACATATAATGAGTGATGTATTTTATACTTTATATAAGCAATCCGTTTAGTATCAGGAAATATAAAGACAACAACAGAACTCTCCAAATTATTCAAGTATTTCGCGTTGCAACGCTTTATAATTTTCAGGTTTTTTAATCGAGATTGTTTAATTACTGTTCAGTATGTTAACTATTTTGCAAGGAATCTGAATACGATATAAGTATTATACATATTGTGTTTGCACAAGGTTAATTGTACAACACTTCTAAATACAACAATTAGTCAATAATTATCATAATACAAAGAATAACTTATACATCAAGAATAACAAACAATAAATGTGAGTCGCGCTCTTGTAAAAAATCGGGCTTAATGCATACGTGTAAAGTGTCGTCGCATAGTAGCCTGTGCAGTCCACACAGGCTTATCAGGGACGACACCTATGTGGTAAAATAGGTAAATACTGATCTAAACGCGCTTATTTCTGATTGAGTCATCTTTTAGATAAGGTAAATGCCGATAAATTATGGTTTATTCCTCAACGGTTCGTTCTTAATTCTTTTTTGTTCCGGTAGCAAGATGCCTATCTCATATTTCCCTCTCTTTGGCTATTCATATCATATTGTCTATACAATATAGCTGATAACTGTTCACAACATAGCTGCTAACTCTATACAACATAGCTGAAAACTATACACAACATAGCTGATAAATCTATATAACATAGCTGCTAAATCTATACAATATAGCTAATAAATCAATACAGCATGTATCTATGTACAACATAGCTTATAACTATACACAACATAGCTGATTTATCTATCTTACATAGCTTAAAACTATATACAGCATAGCTGATAACTCTACACAACATAGCTTATTACTCTATGCAATGTAGCATGTATCTCTGTACAACATATCTAATAACTATACACAACATAGCTGATTTATCTATCTTACATAGCTTAAAACTATATACAGCATAGCTGATAACTCTATACAACATAGCTGATAACCCTATTCAACATAGCTTATAATTTTAAACTATATAGATGACAATTATGCACTTCATAGCTGATTTTGTTATATAACAAAGCCAATAACTCTAAACAACATATCTTATAACTATAACCAACATAGCTCATAAATCTATACACCATAGCTGATAACGCTATTTAACATAGCTAATGACTCTATACAATATAGCTGATAACTCTACACAACATAGCTGCTAACTCTATATAACATAGCTGATAACTATACACAAAATAGATTATAACTCTATATAGCATAGCTGATAACGCTATACAACATAGCTGATAACTCTACACAACATAACTGATAATTCTAAACTACGTAGATGGCAACTCTTCACTACAGTTTTCTTCTGCATCACTACATAACTTTTAATTCCAGTCACAATAGCAGACATCAGTACACTGCGTAGCTAATAATTCCAGACAAAATCGTAGACATCTGCGCACTACATAGCTAATAATTCCAGTCAAAATATCAGACATCTGTACATTACGTAGCTAATAATTACAGACAAAATAGATGACATCTGTACACTACATAGCTAATAATTCCAGTAAAAATGGTAGACATCTGTACACAACATATCTAGTAATTCTAGAAAAAGTAGTAGAAATCTGTACACTACATCATAGCTTATAATGCCAGACAAAAGAGTAGATATATGTACACCACATAGCTAGCAATTCCAGACAAATAATAGAAATCTGTACACTACATAGCTAATAATTCCAGTCAAAATAGTAGACATTTGTACACTATATTGTTAACAATTCCAGACAAAATAGTAGAAATATGTACACTACAAATCTAATAATTCAGGTCAAAATAGTAGACATTTGTACACTATATTGCTAATAATTCAAGACAAAATAGTAGAAATCTGTACACTACATAGCTAATAATTTAGGTCAAAATAGTAGACTTCTGTACACTAAATAGCTACTAACTTAACCTTTCATGTATGAAACTTATGCTTCACCTATTTCCCCATTTTATTACATATCTGACAATTACATAACATATATACAATTATACACTTCATATCTGACAACTACATAACATATATACACTACATATCTGACAACTACATAGCGCATATACAGTACATATCTGACAACTACATAACTACAATTTGCTATACATAGATCACAATACGTATTCATGATACATGTGTATGAAACAATTACTCATAGCTTGTTCACTCGTATAACCATTTGTGTTCATGTAGCAACTATTGATTTAGACATTAGAATCAGATGTAAACTGTGTAGAACAAACAGATCTAAGGGAGAGAACTCAAAGGAAAGTCTGAAACAACGATGTACTGTCGTTGTATTACATACCGTTATACTATTATGACTTTTACCATCAATTTGACCTCTTCTGTCCGGGTAAAGTCTCATTTTAATTAGCTTTAAGCAATATGTATAAACATTAATCTTGGGATACGGAGTTTAATGCATGCGAAGTCCACACAGGCTAATCAGGGGCGACACTTTCCGTTTTTGTGAATTTTTATTCTTTGAATGAAAGTATCTTCTAAATGAAAATGCATTCTAGGCGGAAATAGCTGAACGAGTTGTCCCTGATTAGCATATGAGGACTGCACAGGCTAATAAGGGACGACATTTTACGCACATGCGTTAAGCCCCTTTTACCAGAGTTCGGCACATATGCCATTTTGAAGCGGTTTAATACGGAAACACAGTTTTACGCATTCAAGGTCTTTCCAATTAGTTCCATCTGGGAAAGCAATTACAAGGTATCACCCAACTGTTCACCGCTACGTATCGAATACATGCATGGATTAACTATTTGTTGTTTTATAATGTGCGCTCAGTCGATATGAGTTCTTATCGGTCAGAACAAAGTGACTGCTTTATGTAACATCAGTGCTGAATACAACAACTATTATTGTATGTAATATCTGCTCATATATATGATTTCACTAAATTGTGTTGAATTTTCCTTTTATATGTAAGATAACAAACTATTACCCGCGTTCTGTGAAAGCTAGGATTGATGAATGTGCCTTTAAGGGACCTTTACACAGATTTTGGCATGTTTTGAAATTTGTCATTATGTGCTTTATATCGATCAATGTTCACAATTCGAAATAAAAAGCTCCAGTAAAAATCAAGAATACAATTTAAAAAAGAAAAGAAAAAAAAAGAACAAAAAAGGTAACCCTCAGCAGGACTCGAACCACTGACCCCTGGAGTCCTGAAGTAAAAAGTCTGCGCATTTGAGCACTCGGCCATCTTTCCTTTTACAATCATAAATGTATTTTATACTTCATATAAGCGATCCTCGTAGTTTCACAAAATATAACGACAGCAGCAAAACTCTCCAAATTATATAATTTTCAGGTTTTTAAATCGTCAAAAGATGCATATAAAGGCTATTTAAGAGCATGGTAAATGTTCAGTATAACGGTTTCCTCACAAATATCGTAACTAATTGTGTCAATTTACCAAAACGTGAAATGGCCCCTTTAAGCGTTTCCCAATGCTAGCATGTGCAGTTCGCACAGGCTTATCAGGGACGACACTCCTAGAATTTTGTTCAAAGACACTTCATTTAAACGAAAAATTCCGTTAACGCGAAAAGAGTTGTCCCTGATTAGGATTTGCGGACTGCACAGGCTAATCAAGGAGGACGCTTTACGCAGATGCATTAAGCTCGGTTTTCCCAGAGCGCTGGTCGTATAGTATGTGCTTTTTACAAAAGGAATAAAAATGCAACGAAATTTAGTGAAATCAATATGCAGATTTATTTATGCTTTCCGATGGTTTATAGAGAAATATCAGTTAAATAAAACTGATCGGAGAGGCTGAATGGGTTTAGTTCCCCACGGGTACTACTCCCCCGTACCCCGGGTACTTTGAGGTTTACTTCACCGTACACCGATTTTCAAATGGGTACCCCGGTATACTTACAGGTACCCCATCTTTCCTGATAAAAAATTCGTGCCCAAAATAGTACGTTCCCAATTTTTTTTTCGTGCGAAAATATTTTTTTCGTTCCCAAAATTTTCGTACCCATTTTTTTAAGTACCCACAATTTTTGTACCAACACTTTTTTCTTACCCAAAATTTTCAGACCCACATTTTTTCGTACCCATATAGGAAAAAATGTGGGTACGAACATTTTGGGTACGAATTTTTTTTTGTTATGATCACTCTTGAAATAAAATCGATATTCCACCGATTCCAATAAATAACCTCTATGTAATGTTATGGACGTATATGATTGTACGTATAAAGATATTTTGTCTGTAAATTTGAACATTATAACAATTGGTTTGGAAGGGATGGCTTATTTCCAAATAAATCTTAAAACTATCAAATATATCTATATTGCAAGAACAATTAATTACATATTAAAGAGGCGTACATTCGACGGAAAGTAAACGACGGTTATCTGAATTTGAAACCCGAGCTCTAACAATGTATAACATATTGTAATGAATGTTCGAAACCCGAGCTCTAACAATGTATAACATATTGTAATGAATGTTCGAAACCCGAGCTCTAACAATGTATAACATATTGTAATGAATGTTCGAAACCCGAGCTCTAACAATGTATAACATATTGTAATGAATGTTCGAAACCCGAGCTCTAACAATGTATAACATATTGTAATGAATGTTCGAAACCCGAGCTCTAACAATGTATAACATATTGTAATGAATGTTCGAAACCCGAGCTCTAACAATGTATAACATATTGTAATGAATGTTCGAAACCCGAGCTCTAACAATGTATAACATATTGTAATGAATGTTCGAAACCCGAGCTCTAACAATGTATAACATATTGTAATGAATGTTCGAAACCCGAGCTCTAACAATGTATAACATATTGTAATGAATGTTCGAAACCCGAGCTCTAACAATGTATAACATATTGTAATGAATGTTCGAAAGCGATTGATGCTCACATGCCACCACACATCACATGCCACCACACATATGTGCTCACATGCCACCACACATCACATGCCACCACACATATGCGCAAATGCAGTCATGCACATAAACACATACAATCAAACGCATGCTCCTATTTTTGGTTCAATGGTTTAAGGCGTTCGAACATGTAAGTTTTAAATAATCGGAGCTAAGTATAAATCTTTACTCAACTTGACATAAATGTATTAAGTTTTGTTTAAGACATGTAATGTTTATATATTTTGTATATAAATGATAGTTAATGTTTTGTGAAATACATGAAATTGAGTTTGTGTGATAAATGTAAGCTTCAAAACAATCTTTTACGACATGAACGATACAGTGAATTGTGTTTTCGGATTATGATCGAATATTTTATTTCACGGTTGGTTATAGAAAAAACAACAACATTACTTTGGGCGTAGTGTACGTTTTCTATAGCCACGAGTTAGATATATTTCACTGTAAAAATAACATAAATACCAGAGCTGGTATTCATAAAGCTCCTAAGGCAAATCTTTACATAAGCTGGATTTAAGGGAAATATAACAAGGGCATGTACATTAAAATACAAATGACAAGTTTATCGCAATGCCAATGACATGTACATAACAATACCAATGGCACCTATATTGCAATACCAAGGACATGTACATTACAATACCAATGGCACGTATATCGCAATACCAACGACTAGTACATTACAATACCAATGGCACGTATATCGCAATACCAACGACTAGTATATAACGATACCAATGGCACGTATATCGCAATACAAAGGGCATGTACATTACAATACCATTGACACGTATATCGCTATAACAAGGACATGTACATTACAATACCAATGGCAAGTATATCGCAATGCCAAGGACATGTACATTACAATACCAATGGCACGTATATCGCAATACCAAGGGCATGTACATTACAATACCAATGGCACGTATATCGCAATACCAAGTTACTTCCCGATATTAAAGAGCCTTGTTAACAAATGTTGGCATGTTATTAAGTTTGCCATTACCGGTATATGCTTTCAATTGATTAATGTAATCATCGGAAATAATAATCTCCAAAATAACTCTAGAATCAAATTAAATAAAAATTGTTTATCCCCACCTGGACCTGGGCACGAAATACTGATCCTTGGAGTATAAGTCAAGCGCCGAATCCACTCGACCATCCGTGCTATATCGATTGACAAGTATTTTAAACTTAATATAAGCAAACTATGCATGTTCACCAAATATAACGCTAACAGCAGAAGTCTCCAAATTATTCAATCGGTTTGCGTTTGTTACGCTTTACAATTTTGTCAGTTTCGAACCGTGAATTTTCGTATTCAAACATGTTTTTGCAATATGAGTCTTCGTTATTAGTGGTACTTAGCTCACAGATGTAAATTTGTCATTTACTTTTTGAATCCGTGACAAAAAGTGTGAAAATTCTCATTTTGACCAAGTGTGAACAATTCGCTTTAACCGAATTGAGGAATTTTGTGTTAGCGAGCCCTTGACGAGTTTACTTACATATTTCTTGGACGAGTTTAAATCATCATGAAACGAAATGACAACGAGTGTCCGTTCTATGTATCATATGATTTCAAATTAGCAAAGGAAACTATTTTGTACCAAAACGTCATGATAAAACCGGCACATTCTTTACATTGTTTGAAATCATTTAAAGTTGCCATATTAATATCAGCAAGATAACTCTACGCGAATTATCACAGTAGACGATGAAAACGATAGGAAAGCTTTATTTAACAAAAAAAAAATGGTATTGCTTATATTACAATTTAAACAAGGCGTAGCATGTGATAAAAGGCTTTCCCTAACATATCCTGTGAACATACCATGTGACGTGTTTGACGTGTTAACTGAGTTTCATTTCCTTATTTTTGCATGAACTATTTGATGACATTGGTGATAATAAGTTTGTAATTACCTGTTTGTGCTCCTTTAAAGATGTATTTGTATTAAATTGTATTGCAGCATTTTCGACAAGTGTAATTATCAACAATGTTCACACTCACGTTATAAAGGACTTCTTACGATATTTTATTTTTGAAATACTTTCAAATGCAAATACGTTTCGGATCACAATGCTAAATAAAGAATAAGAAGTTTTACATACATAGCAGAAAAAGGTCTATGTGAATTGTTTTCTTTGCAATGCAATTTACCAGTCCGTATATCGATATATCAACGCTGCACTCGCACGTGGCTTATAACATAAGATTACCTTGAGATCGTGATTGATGCGAGCAAGGTCAGAGAATTACTCATATTATACACTCTATTGATATGCCAATCCTTGAATTACTCAACTCATTACGTGCTCATCTACTATAAAAAGAGTTATTTGTCCCGCGTGTTAGACACAATCCGAGTAAACAACCTTAATACAAATTGTGCTGTAAGAAATGGGCGGGATTAAGATACGGATCGCACCAATGAAAATGCTCGTTGAAGCAATTGAGAAATTGAATTCAGCATCTCATGTTGACAAATATTACACGTCGCCAACGATTATATTCCTTACCGAATCATCGTACGGCTCAATAGATTCTTAGCTCACTAAATGTGTGATAAAAGTTTTCAACAGAAAATATATATACCATAAAAGTTCAGCTAAAACATTATCCCTCAAAATCAAGTGCAGAGCGCATTAAGCGTGTTTATCTACACCGTGACACAGTAATTACAGAAATACAACTTAAATCTCGTAAACAATTATCAATCCTCACCCAGTATATCTAGCACTTTTTTTTTCTTCCATTGTTGAATACGTTTTTAAATGATTCGTTGTATTTTAATGAAACTTGTATGATAATATTTATCTTAATAATATATAGGTCGAGTTTAAATCCGGGTCATATGCGGCACAAAACTAGGCCGCAAGGTGAACTATTACAAAACGTTGTTACCACTATAGGATCAACCATTATGACTGCATTTATGTTTCTCTTGATAACTTAGAAAAACCTTGTTGAAATCCTATAAGTCACATGTATGGCTCAACGATGATGAAACTTAATTAAACAGTTTAACTTTACAATCGCGTGTATGGATTTATCTACATGAAACACAGATAATCAGGTCAAGTCTTCGACAATGTATGTACCTTAAACTCATTTAAGCGCTGCATTGACCTCTTGTAATTGTTTCCGTTATAGATAGATAAGACTTTAAATCTACTCCGGTACACATCAACTGGTGAAAATAATACTTTGTTTCAAACATCAGTTTTACCATCAGCTGTGCACTGGTACTATATCGGTGGCAATAACAAAAATAACGACACGCAACATTTAAGAAAACAGTACAGTAAATTTAATATAGAATTATAGCTTGATGTTAACACGTCGATTATGTTTGTTCTGATTAATTAAGGGCAGAAAATGAACTACTTTATGTTGAAAAGCGTGTGAACTGAGACTTATTGAGCGGCACATGAAACAATGGCCGCCGTTTTGAATCACATAATAACACTATTTTTTCGAATGCCCATGTGTAAGCAAGACGTTCAGGGTTTAATTCTTTATGTACGTCGTTTGCCTCTGGAATCAACTTCATTTACTTGACAGCAAAGTGTTAACTTCGTACATGTATTTAGGCTCGTAGCTGTGCGTAGGCAATGTAGGCACGTGCCTTCACATCATTATGAAAAATCGAAAAAATAAAAACGCTCGAAAATGCAAAAAAATCTGAGGCTATGAGGGAGGGGGGTGGGGTTACCCCTAGAGTATTCGAACATAAAATAGTTTGGACATTGAACGTGTTCAACAAGTTTATATTTAAAACTAAGGAAGTAGCGTAGCCTTTTTACTCTAGTGAAATGCACCCACATTAAGAATAGATCGCATTTTTAATTGTATGACGTCACCGCTCAAGTGTTTATGGTTTAAACCCATTCTATTCTAAAGACCGTCCAGATCGAGTGACTGAGAGTTTCCTGTGTATGTACATAGCATATTATTATTAATGGCATATTATTTTCACGTCAAAGATTTTTGTAATATTTTTCAAATGTAATTTTGTAACTTTCCGATAATAATTACGTGGGTCATTTTACAGAGTTTTTCTACCTGTAAATATAAATCACGACATGGTGATTTAACACGGAGGCACGTCTTTTAAATGGCGGATTAAGCACCGTGGAGGCCCATAGGCAGTGAAACTTTTGGAGCCCTAGGCCATTAGTCGGCATATTGCCTACTAAAAAGATTGTCACTTGGTATGGCAATGTCAAGCCTTAATTACTTAGGAACATAACATTGATGTACAAAATATTTGGTTTTGTTATGTCATTCGATTAGGCTAAGAAAGTAAGTAAAATTTTGTGTTCGTCGTGTTCTCATGAAGCCCCTTAACGTCGCGGACCCAGTGGCAGTTACCTATACTCTGTCTAATTGGTAATCCGGGACTGTTGTTGACTTCTGTAATTTAAGTTTAAACCGTTATGTGTACAATTCATTCACGTCCTGGTGATTTGAAATATTTTAAACCATGTTAAGTTATTACGTCGAAATAATTAATTACGCTCGGTTGCTGATTGTCGCCCCATGTATCACTCCAAAATATCCGGGGTATTCTTAAGTATACTACAAAGTACCCGGGTTGCAGAAAATGAATGAAATAAAGTACCCCGGAGTATAGTCGGGTGTCTCTAAGCGTTTTTTTCCGTACCTTGGGTACAGTGTAGTATACTTGAGGGTACCCGGTGTAACTTTTAAATAGTACATGAGACCACAAAGACCAAATCAGCGTTAATTATGTGTGGTATCCCTTGATTGAGCGTATGCTTTCGCTTTTACTAAACAAGATCAGTAAAATGGAAATATATATTAATTTGTTAGCTGTCCGTGTTTATGTTTTATTATAATCATACTCATACTTGTGCTACTTCGTGTTTGTTTGTTTATTCGATTATGTTTCATTTACTTAAAAATTGCGTGTGTGTATGCGAGAACTATTTTCTATGTATATATTAAATAATCTAGACTTATATCCTGCTCATATATAACCCTAACCATATCCTCGAATATATATGGCAGATTTTGATGCCGAACGTATTTTTTTCTCAATTTACATAAAAACTAATTGATCAAAGCATTTCACACTTAAACGTCTCTTTCACTTAGAAAAATACTAGTATAAAACGTTACATGAACCCCACATTGTACATTTATTAACAATTTGTTTCAAATGCAAACCTTAGCCCTATATTATTCAACTTGATAATGGAACATGCAACTTATCCTAATGAAACGATAACACAGTCATAAGAAAGTGACCGTCTTCCAACAACTCTGTTATACGCTATACGATTTCAACTGCTAGCATTAGACATGTAGTGAAATAAGGTCACTTCCAAGAGCCTTGCTGTTGGGCTAGCTCTTTAGCGACATGGTTAAAGTGTCCGACTACCTCTCTGGAGGTCGTGGGTTCAATCCCCGGCCTGAGCTCAGTATTTTCACATTAGACCGATCGCCAGACACTTGGGTAAAAAACAAAACAGTTAGTGCAGTGTAACCATTTTTTTAGCTTTGCTTAATTTAGGTCAGATTACACTAAATAGTTTCCATATATAATTCAATGTGAAAGCGACAACTTTAGGCCAAAATAAATGCAACATTTTTCACATAGAGACCCCCATAACCATACCTTTTCTTAAAGGCCATTCTAAGCGGAATCGATTTATGCAATAAAAAAGATATGCCATGTTCAATGCAAGAAAGAACTTGACACAAATCAAAATCGGCCGTTTTTGCAACTTTTTTTCGGCCGTTTCTTAGTGGAATGTAACCTTTTTCAGCGCGATGGTTTAATATAGTATTCAAGTTTATCATATTTCAGGTATTCAGTAGTGAACACCCATTCATGCCCTACCATTATCTCCGAAAGATAACACTCGAATAATAGATAAAAGTGTAAAACATGCCTTCCTGTCAACTATGGTATTTCATGAAACGGTTATCCTTCATGAAACGGTTTGTTGTGCCGGGGCCCGGTCTACAAAATGCGCACATACCTCGTGATTGGGAACCAGCGACAAATCGGTATAGTGCATGCTGGGCAGCACGAGATAGTACGGTCTCTTATGCACGGGTGACTGATGCGAGTAGACGTATTTTCCCAAGCTGAGTATTGCTTGGAGTAATTGTGAGCCTGAGTGAGTAATTGTGAGCCTGAGTATAGGTTATATTGTATTATATTGTATTATATTGTATTTTATGTGTGTTGAACACGTATTTACCTGGAAGGCCATTCCCAGAAGATATAAGTGAGTCTGTGACTGTGTCTGTGAGTCTGTGAGTTGCCTGTGATTGTGTAAATGACAGGCATTTCCCTGGAAGTGTATTCCCAGAAGTATATGTGTATGTAAGCCGGTGACTGTGTGTTTAAGTACGTATTTGCCTGGAGGTGTATTCCCAGAAGTACATGTATAGTGCCATTTTGTGACGTGCAACCGACGAGTATAGCCGACGAGTATAGCCGACGAGTTCCCTCGAAGACGACGAGGACGATTGGTGCCATCCTGACGAGCATTCCAGTTGATGCCCATGTGAGAAGTTTAGTATCTTGTCGTTGCTAGTAATTGCTGTAGTTGTTGACGAACCCCACAAAGAGCTAACCGTAAAAACACTACAATTGGGCCCAACGTGGGGCCTGATGAAAATTGTGTTTAACGGTTAGGCTAGTTGCAAAATCAATCGTCATCGCATACTTTATTTTCAATCGACGGATCAAATTTAATTTGAAGTGTATAGAAACTGTTCGTTTCATAAAACGTGATTTCTGTTGTTAACTTGTTGAACTCAGTGTTCGTCTATTTTAAGAAGTGTGTAACAGACAGACGGCATCGTAGTTTTTAGCATAGGTGCGTTTACGCACCTTTGCTTATGGTATATACCACATTTCGAAAATCCACATCGATCGGTTGCCCTTTATGAAGCCTTACCTGATCAAAAATCAGACGAAATAGCTATTTAATTTAGTATATGGTCATTCTTACAATATTTTTTTGGAAACGTTTTTCTAACGTTTTCTTCCAAGAATATTGCTGACACCGTTTTTAGTGAATTTTTCTAAGACCGTTTTATGTCAAACAAGAAATATCTTTAAAAAAGATATACGGCGTAAATAGTTTAATGAATGAGATCAAGTATAGCGAATGTCTTTTTCTGTGCAGTTCTTAGCTGCATCACACGCAGTACGGGATGTTACGGGGAGTTTTCGCGGCTTATTTTACATTATAACATATTGCTGGTCATAAACCTATAGATACAAAACAGAAAACCAAAAGAAGAATGGAAGTGAAATTTAAACATATGAGTCAACCGGCCATACGAGAAGTATCCGTATTTATAGGCGCGTTCTTCGAACAAACCTGTTTTAGTGGTTTGTCGGGCATTGCTATTTGATTCGATTATTAACAGTATCAATTATCATCGTGCTAATGCTTTAAGTGATATTATGGGCATTTTGCACTGTTGAATTGAGCTGAAAAGAATTAACAGGTCAAAATAGTTAGTTAAAATGTGGTTACTGATTAATTATTTGCAACTCACCTTGCTACCAGTTGTTTATAAAAATATATTTTATATTCGATATTCTTACGTGACCCACCCAGTCCTGTAAGCTGAAATGATCCGTAAAACAATTTCGTGTCTTTGTGTCGTATGAACAAATCTGCACTAAAACTAAATTTAGGTTCAACTCGTAAACGCATGATCAGTTGTCAAACGAAAGTACGGTTGATATTCAAATGCATTATTTTTCTCTTTCTGGTATATTGTTTTAGTATGATGATGCTGCATTAATTAATATAAGTGTATATGAAGTAGAAACATCAAAAAATAATCAACGGTTGCGATAGACACCTATAAACTGTTGCATGCTCATAATATCACTTTAGTACATTAGGCAATATGGACGAATAATTATTGTTAAATTTATCAACAATAATATTTATCATTGTATTGTTGAAAACACATTAAGAATCTATTATTTACATACCATAATTATATTGCTGAATATCTTCATTTAACATATTTCTGGTCTAAAGAAAATTCCAGGTCACCTAGTTCACGGATAGCGTCTTTATTATATAACGATTATTTTACTGGCCGCCAACTCCGGTGATGACCTGTATATAAACTCTGAATGTCCGCGAATTGACCCGATATACCTCGCGGGTTGAAATGCAATGCTTTAAAGTGAGGCCTCGCTTCCATTGCTCTTTATACTTTTACATGTTAACATGTTGACAGGAATAAGGAAGTAAGTACTAAATATGAGAACATAGCCTTTTAAGTATAAACGCTCTTGCGCTGGTAATACTCTGAAAATAAAAGGTGTACGCACAAACTGTATTGATGTCGAGAATTGAGTGTAAAACTGTTCTATCTATTAAGCCTTTTCATTCGAGATAAAATTGTTTCATACAGTAAAACAGTGTTACAAAGACGCGGATATGTTTCCAATGTTCTGGTGGTATACTCAAATCAGCCAATGGAATAAATGAAGTGTATTCATTCGTACCTAGCCGCGGGAAATTTTATTGGAATTTTATTGGACACTTACAAAGGTCAGGCTAAGGTGAAAAGCTGGCTTAATACAGCTTACGCCGAAGAATCTTCTTATAACCTAAAACAAATTTCGTTCGTAAAACAATTATATCTGCACTATAAATCTCAATCTCCTACGCAGTGGCCTCCCTTATACTAGAAGTTACTGACCGGGCGAAGCAAGGGAAGTAACTGCTGTGAGGAGTTTCTATAAAAATCTGCATGCAGAAATCTGTATTCAGGTTACATTACACTAAATCATTGTGTATCCCTCCGTGGTCCATTCGAAAGTAGTGACTATTACTAAAGAGTTCCTTTTCTCTTCTTGAATGAAAGCCATTTAACAATGTGAGACATGTCTTTTGTGGATATTTGTAATATCCTGTATGTGTCTGGAGTACTTTGATGCCTTGGATTGGTAGCTAACTGAAAAGATGAACTTTTGGGGTGTCTTTTCTATTGTGTGGGGCATTTGTCGAAATTAGGCTTGCAAAACAGGTTTTTCTACGGTGGGTGCATTCAACAGCGATTTACTTTCTTAGAAGTTGCGAGACGGTATGTTTTTGAATGCAATTATTGGAAGAGGACACATCCATCTTTAAAATGTTACCAGGGTCGGAAAAATTGATACGTCGGAAAGACAAGAAAAATGCGTTGAAAGTTGTCAGTTTTATAATGGGACCCTATGGGAATCCGAATTAGTGTAATATAACCTTTAAAAAGCACTTTTACTGCAATGTCAAGGTCACAGAGATTCGTCTGCAGACAAGATAAGTAGAAAATGAGTTTTAATGATTTTTTTGGATGATTTGGGTGCAAGAATAGATGAAAGATGCCAATATTTTGGTCCCAAGGGGTGTTTTAGGTGGTTTGGGACTGTTCGGGATGGGAAGGGGACTCGGTATGGAAGGAAAAGGGTTAAATTTCCAACTGATCTTGTTAGTAAATATTATTATGTCCATAGATTGAAGTTTCAGGTGGAACACAAGATGCCATATATGTCAAATGACATGCATGTATCTCATGTCATTTTTCTCTTTGTTGTAGGCCTGACCATTTGTCCCTTGAGCCGCAGATAGTGAACAATCAGCGGCTGTCTTGCTCTGACCGGTGCATTGGACATGATTTTAATTGGCATCTTTATCCTGATTGTTTAATTTAAACATGAATTTCTTTTTTCTGGTAAAAGCACTTACAAAGTTGTGTATTTACAGTGGATATATGGGTGCGGTGCATGCAGTAGACTACTTATTTACATATGTACACTATTTACAGACTTGCGGCCAGTGGAGCAACATAGCCGATGAGTTAGTAGCACTAGTTCTTCAGAAAAGTAACTTTCTTTTATATTTATATAGCACATTTAGCTGTAGCTGTGGTCATTTAGCTGTGAGATGTCACTGAAATCTGGCTTTGGATCTGTCAAGCCCTTAGCATAATGAATTTCAGAGTGAAGAGCATAGCGCCTTTTCCTAGCCAAGTACCGGGCAGCCTTACGTCTTCTATGAAATGCACATGTCTTCTTTAGCATGTCATTGTGTTTGCTTTTAAGAAGATAGGCAATAACCCTAGAACCTTTAGACAAATGAGCACCTGTAAATTCAGATTTTACTATTGCAGAGTCAGCCAGACCATGATTGAGCTTAAGGATTGTGCTTTGGATGCGGCCTGTGCAGTTACGGGAGAAAGTCACTGTCTTGGGCATTGCGGTCTGGTAAGCGCGATTGACAGCCTCACACTTTTGGGTTGAGGTCTGAAGCCTTGTACTGTCAATGCTTTCAGGACCAAGTACAATTTGGATGCATGTCTTAAGCAGAGCTTCTTCAGATATTGCTATCTTGAGCTTACAGTTCTCTGGCAGATATAACTTTGCTTTGTTCTTTCCGCCAGCAGAACCACGACAGGCCAAACTATGCTTTGAGCAGTATGCTCCACAGTAGCCCTTGTAGCATAAAATAATACTTGAAATTACTTTGGGCATATGATTTTTAATTTCCTTTATATTACCTTTGTATTTCGTGTGTGCTCTTGTCAACTCAGACATGCATCGTGCTCGGATTGACAGAGAAAACCTGTTTTGAAAGTTTGCTCTCTTCGAAGCGGGTCCAGCAAACATTCCACTGCTAAATTGAGCCTTATTGATAGCTCTCTTTAGAGAGTTACCTTAGTGCCTCAAATCTTTGAAGTGAACTGTTTGCTGGACCTGAGCCTTATCAACCCCACTGTGGCCCTTGGAGTCACCATCCCCAGTGAATGAGGCTATGTTAAGGTCTGTGTTAATTTTCCGGGCAACCTGCTCGTTCCACTTTTCTTCGTTCCCAATAACGTCCGTCTCAGACATGTTTGCCGTACATTTTCCGTCATGATTTGGACAATCCACTGCAATTCCTTGGTTACGAAGGCGGCTGGCATCCATGCATAACTTGTTAGCGACATGAACACCAATGATCCTTTTGGACCGGGTGTTGTTTTCGCACATGGTTGTAACCGCAATCGTACCACCTTGGAACGGGGTGTGTCCACCAGAGTTGAACAGTGGGTTGTTATAGCAAGTGTCACCCTCCACATTCACTTTGGTTCCATCCTTTAATCCACACAGCCTATTGTCTTGCTTGATCTTTTCCCTTATGTCATGCATGTCTTTCTCATTGAGGGCTACCATTGCCTTAGACACTTTACCGGCAGCCCGATGCATCGCGGATACATTTGGGGGGGGGGGGCAATATAAGCGTGTGCCAGAATGCGACTCATGCCAGTATTGGATATGGGAGTGGTCATGAGACCTGTTTGTAAGCCGACATTGATTTTGGCAGGTTTTCTGCCCCGTTTGCCGGTTTCCTCCTCATACAGCCTATAGTACGGGCTTACATACGAGCACGAGTCACATTTTAGCCGCTCTCTAGAGCCAAATCCCCAGTTCCTCGAGTTTGCCGTGTCAATCATGAGAAAGCCATGGCATGATGTATCCTCTATATGTTTCCTTATTTCAGTATTGAACATAATGCCAAGTTCCAGGGGCCTATAAATTTTATTTGTTAATAGGTCTGGATGAACCTTACCTGACTCCGGGTTTGTGTACTCCTCAATCCTACTCCGTGTCCTGGACCGCGGCCGCAGTGGTGCAGCGCTTGTGGACGATCCATCAACATCCTGAAAGGTCAACACTTCATCAAGCTGGGAAATTCGATCCTGATAGTCATCCCCAGGTAGTCGAACGAATGAACGCTGAACTACAGAGGATTCATACCCAAATGACTTTCCCATCATGACACTAGTGTGACCCTTCGCGTAGGAATTCTTTAGCAAACATGCTTTTTGCTTAGAGACTCTGGGCATTTTTGCTACAACTTAAGCTATCACCACTGGGTTTGAGAGAGAACACTGAATGAAATGTAGCTAATAAGACCTTTATATAGGAAAGAGACTATCTGGATGTGCAAAAAACATCACATTGCATTGTAAGCTGTCGAAGAAGCAATTAGCACCTTGTTGAGTGATAATTTTGGGTTGTAGGCTTGCATAGGCTTGAAAGCTGCAAATTTTGCCTCTTATCATCATTCCATTCATTCTTTTAACTGCAGTTTGAATGTTTTAATTGTCATTAATGCAAATAATAATAATTTTCTTAAAAAACATGATTTTATAGGCTGTAAGTGAGTTTTTCATTGAAAAAAAAAGGCTTAAAATTTAAAAAAAAATCTAATTTTTCATGAAGAAAAGTGTACTGATTCACAATTAATACATATTGATTAATTTCGCATGCAATGGTACCATTTTTTGCCATTAAAGTTACGCGTAATAATTATTGGGGACAAAAAATCAGCTGTCGTGACTAAGACTAAAAATCATGCATTTCGACACTGCTGCGGCCAATTTAGTCGCCTCTTTTAATCGCCATTTTAAGGCCTTTATGCCCATCCGAATGAACTCAAATTGCATATTCATTGTACAAATAGTTCAAATCTCATGTGGAGAAAGTTTGAAAAAGATAGGACAAGGTTGAGTTCCCTTAAAGGTTACATTACACTAAATCATTGTGTATCCCTCCGTGGTCCATTCGAAAGTAGTGCCTATTACTAAAGAGTTCCTTTTCTCTTCTTGAATAAAAGCCATTTATCAATGTGAGACATGTCTTTTGTGGATATTTGTAATATCCTGTATGTGTCTGGAGTACTTTGATGCCTTGGATTGGTAGCTAACTGAAAAGATGAACTTTTGGGGGTGTCTTTTCTATTGTGTGGGGCATTTGTCGAAATTAGGCTTGCAAAACAGGTTTTTCTACGGTGGGTGCATTCAACAGCGATTTACTTTCTTAGAAGTTGCGAGACGGTATGTTTTTGAATGCAATTATTGGAAGAGGACACATCCATCTTTAAAATGATACCAGGTTCGGAAAAATTGATACGTCGGAAAGACAAGAAAAATGCGTTGAAAGTTGTCAGTTTTATAATGGGACCCTATGGGAATCCGAATTAGTGTAATATAACCTTCAGAACTCAATCTGTTGTGCATCTAACGCTTACCACAAGTTTTACGACAAATTCTTGACGCAGACGAATAGGGTAGCGTCTATTTTCATTTGTGAAAAGAATAGTTCGATACAGATCTGTCCGTGCTTAAATTTTGAAAGGCTTGGGTAATTATTTTTCATAAGCGTTTCAAACACTGATGTAAATGGAAAGATTATTTATTTAAATAGTCGGTAATTGTTTGAAATTATTGATTTGAGAAATTCGCGGATGGCGATATCGAACTACATTATACCACGTGACGCCATTCTTCCCTGTATCTTGCACCTATGCTTTTAACGCCATCGGCGCTCTCGTTTCCATTGTTGGCATTCGCTGGCCATGTTATCAGTTGGTGAAATATTTCTTAAAAAACGTGATTTTCCAATGCTGTTTGTTACAGTTTAATTGCTTGTGTAATCAACGGATGGCCACGTGTTTTTTTATTGGCAATTTTCCCGTGATTAGTTGGCGCGTATTCTGTGCGCAGCAGTTCATGAAAAACGTGTTTGGTTGACTGATGTATATAGCAGTGTAAATTGCTGATGTATCGGTAGCTAAAGTCCGAGGAAATAGAAGTTTACACGCACGAGTTTTGTCCTTGGCAATTCTTTTTATAGCAGTGCTTTTGCGAATGTAAACTGGGTCCCGGGTAATTGGTGCTTAACTACAAGTTAAAGCGGCGTGTTTTTTATTTGCAGTTTTTATTGATTATTTATAGAAAAAACAGCGATAACGATTTTATTACAGTCCACTCTCGTTATCTCGAAGTCGGCGGGAACAAGAAAAAATATCGAGATAACGAGAGTTCGAGATATCCGATTAAGCGTTTTTCAAGAAATATGAGACGAAAATTTACCTTGTTTTTAACATCTAAATACCAGCTAAGAGGTTTAACTAAAGCCGTCACCGTGTGGAATAATACTCTCTACCTGATATATACGCGTTTTTACGAGGCACGATTAATTTTGCTATTTAAATGCTTAAAATGACGTTTTAAGTATAACATAATTGCATGAACACATGCGGTTATAATATTTCTAAACTGTCGAGAAAACATCCGGTAATGTTGCTATTTAAAGTTATGATGCAATTGACGTCCAATCAAGACGAGGGTTTTTCATCTGATCATGCGTAAATCACGTTCTGGAATACTGAACTGTACATGTACATTTTGAAATTTGAAATGCAAAGTTTAATCGATTATTAGTAAAAAATATAACTCAATGCATTTTGGAATATTGTTTGTAAAAACAATAAGTATTTCGGCCTTTCGGCAGGCTGTGTATTAATTGCAGTTAATTGATGTTAAAGTGACAGTTAAAGTGACAGACCTTACTCAAGTGTTAATGGCTAACGACATTACACACGTGTGATTATTGATGCAATTAACGGATCAATTTCCTACCGCACAGTATCGGGAGCAGCCGGGCGAAGCGGAACGGTGAAGTATGAAAGAAAAAATTTCTCACCTTTTGCTGACACTGGAACAGTTATTCGCACTTCGAGATAAACCACAGTAAATACATGTAAAATAGGGACTCGGGAAAAATTTTTATATCGAGATATCGAATTATTCGACATAACGAAAATCGACATATGCGATGTTTATTTATAAAGATAAAGAAGGAAAAAAGTTGGGACATTGAGCTTACTTCGACATATCGAGAATATCGAGATATCCGATGTCGAGATAACGAGACTGGACTGTAATTGGTAATTATTGGGCAATTTAGTTTTAATTGTGTAAGCTAATTGCCATTTTTATTTAGGTATTAATTTTAATTAAGTTAATAGTAATTTAAATGAGTAGACTCCGCGAGGCCCAGAAAAAGGTAAAGGCCGAGCTGGCCGCCCAGATATCCAACTTGGAGGTGGAGATTACGGCTTGCTGGGTGGAGTTCCAGGTTAGGTGGCTGGAAGAAGCCGTCAGTGCGCTGCCGACAGTGCAAGATGTCGTCCGTGACATTGGGGTGTGCATGGACGAGAGCACTGTAGGAGGCAATGATGAGACTGGCCGCGTCGGTGATGTAGTTCCGTTGGGGCTGCCGACAGTACAAAGAGTCGTCCGTGACATTGGGGTGTTCACCGACGATAGTACTCAAGGAGGCAACGATGAGACTGGGCGCGTCGGTGATGTAGTTCCGTTGGTGCTGCCGACAGTACAAAGAGTCGTCCGTGACACTGGGGTGTTCACCGACGGTAGTACTCAAGGAGACAACGATGAGATTGGCTGCGTCGATGATGCGGTTCCGTTGGCGTTACCAACAGTTTGCGAAGTTGTCCGTCACATTGGGGTGTGTACCGACATAAGCACTGAAGGAGGCATCGGTGAGACTGTCGGCATCGGCGGCAGAGAAGACAAGTTCACCGAAGGCGTCGATGACGCGGTTCCGTTGGCGCTACCAACAGTTCGCGAAGTTGTCCGTCACATTGGTGTGTGTACCGACATAAGCACTGAAGGATACCATGGAGATCCTGTGTGCGATGGTGAATTTCGCGTGCAGCGCGTTGCGGTTCAGTCTGCGGAGGCGGCTAAAAACATGGCGACCGACAGGGCCGACCAGGTGGGGGCCAAAATAGCCCAACGAAAAGCTGCTGAAACTACTCCGGCCACCGGAAGGTCAGTACCTGTCAGACGGGCGACAGAAGTTGCCGCGTGTGACCGCCGTGAGGGCGGCGCATGCGGATGCCGAGTTACCCCAGATGACAGCTGGGAAGGTGGTGTTCAAAGGCTTGTTAGGCGTGGTTCCAAAGGGTGGCTACCCTCTACTTCTCGCCGCTGGGAGCGGTCCCAGCGGTGGAAATTAGGTTGGCGACCACCAGAGCGTCTAACTTCCAAAATCTGTACCGCCTAAAATTGTAAATGGCGAGGTTAATTGTTAGTAAAACTAGGAAAACAATGCAAAATACAAAAGACCCCAAATTAAAAAAAATTACAGTAAAGTTGCAGTGACATTCTATTCGCGGTGTTGATAACGTATTACGGTGTACGCGTAGTATCTCTAGTAGTAACACTAAAAGCAGCAGCAGCAGTAGTAGTAGTAGTAGTAGTAGTAGTAGTAGTAGTAGTAGTAGTAGTAGTAGTAGTAGTAGTAGTAGTAGTAGTAGTAGTAGTAGTAGTAGTAGTAGTGGTGGTAGTAGTAGTAGTAGTAGTAGTAGTAGTAGTAGTAGTAGCAGTAGTAGTAGTAGCAGAAGTAGTAGTAGCAGAAGTAGTAGTAGTAGTAGTAAAAGCTGTTGTTATGAATATTACATAAAGTACGCGGTGTATAAAAGTAATAGTTCTCTTAAACATTTTGATTAGTTTGATTAGATTGTTTTGAATATATATATATATGTCCTATTGTCTCAGTTTAAGCCCAGTCTTTTATTGCAATATTATTGGAACTATAAAATTGAAATTAATCTGAGCAGTGCTCTGCGAAATGGGGGTTTAATGAATAGGCATAAAGTGTCGTCCCAAATTATCTTGTGCCGTCCGCGCTTAACTTCCTGTAATTTTTGTATTACCGCGCTAAGAAGTGCTTTGCACAGTCACGGATGTGTTTGATTATTTCCCGGATTATTTCCCGTCTGTTGGGTTTTTTTTTCCTTATGGTCGGGTGTGACATTGTCGGACGACCGCTGTCACACCGCACCATCGGATGTGGTAACTACGCAGATGGTGAATAGGAACCCGGTTTCCCCTGCAATATCCCAGTCTTGGCACCTCCGTCACCTTTTATCCTTCCATGTTAAGATTTGTGAGTCGATCTAACTTCAATCACTTCGTCATTGCTGTATCATGTCATTTATTTCCGTAATTACCTATAAATTCTTTTCTACCAACCATATGCCGAGCAATGTCGTAGAATTTTGTCGCATGAGTTTTTTTTTTATAGGTGACAGTGCTTGACGACCACATTCATGTCACACTCAATACCGTTGTCCGGAAGTGGTATTTCCCGGAGTTATTCTTTTAAACAATATTTGCAGGTCTTTTTAAATTTGTGTGTGACCGTGTATGACGGCAACTGTCTCTAGCGTCACTTTGATTTTTTGAATGGCCGGAGATGTTTCCCGGTGCATGTACACTTTTATTTTTATTTTATTTTTGTAAAGTACATTATTTCTCAGTGTGATCACCATATTCTAATACATAAATGAATGTACTTGTTGGACGAAAGCCAACAATAATGTTTTTTACTGATAAAGCAATTGTCGGACGATAGCCGACAATAATGTTTTTTTAATTAACTAATGTGATGGAAATTTTCTTATGCAAGAAACATATTGGTCACTAACCGCTAGAATGCAGCGGTCTGTATGTACCCCGCTATGCGCTGGCACTCCTGTGCCTGCGGGAGGGGGATCATGGTCCCATTTGAGTCTCTGTCTCTTCTGCCTTGGGTGCGACCGTAGGGCGGCGGCCCAAGAGGAGAAAAGTGGGAGGAATGTAGTGGGTACAATAGTTTTTTTATTTTAGTTGTCTTTTCCTCCATATAATGTAAATGATTATGTTGCAAAATGTACGTTCTCTATATAAAATTAAAAGCAATTATATATATTATTTGGACAAAAATAAGATTATTTTTATTCTTATATTGTTAACCTTTTTGTCACTTAGATATTATTTTAACGCATTTGTAGTACCTTAGAAAGTTACATTTCTTGTGATTTTTATGTTAATATAACCAAGAGGAATTTTATTACCTTAGAAAGTTACATTTCTTGTGATTTTTATTTTAATATTACCAAGAGGATTTTTATTGTATATTATGCAGTCACACGCAGAGGGCGTAGGCCTTCTCATTTGGGCTGCGAGGGGATGTATTTGTATGATATTTTATGATTTTATTTGATAAGTTATTTTATTTGTTAAAATTTGTTAAAATGGATTGTAAGGTGGGTGCTCCTGTCCATTCATTGTGTAGACAAGGGGGGGACAGGAGTAGCCTGACCTTGTTTTTTAGAATATTGGGTCGAAAAGCTTTGGTAAGGCACCTGGGTTGATTTTTGTATTGATACACTCGGGTTTGGGGGCGTGTTGGGGCACTTGAGTTGATGGTGTCTATTTTTGTTGGTACGGGCCGGTTTGTTTAAATTATAAATATATACAGGGTGACCTGTCGCTGGATATTAAACATTTGTTTTTGTGTAGTGTTTTAATAATTATATTACAGGCCAATGGGTACTGACGTTTAATGGAGATGCATTGGCTTTAGTTGTAGTCAATGGCAGGCGTTGCGCCAAAAGAGAGGTCGGACGAAAGCCATACCTGACTTAGGGGAGTTAGGTCAAGGTGCTTACGCAAGGGGCACTATTACTTCATCGGTAGCGCCGGTACGATTCCTTCGCTGTGTGGCGTCGTCCCAAAAGGACAAAAGTGGGAGGAGTGTTGTGCCGGTGCCCGGTCTACAAAATGCGCACATACCTCGTGATTGGGAACCAGCGACAAATCGGTATAGTGCATGCTGGGCAGCACGAGATAGTACGGTCTCTTATGCACGGGTGACTGATGCGAGTAGACGTATTTTCCCAAGCTGAGTATTGCTTGGAGTAATTGTGAGCCTGAGTGAGTAATTGTGAGCCTGAGTATAGGTTATATTGTATTATATTGTATTATATTGTATTTTATGTGTGTTGAACACGTTTTTACCTGGAAGGCCATTCCCAGAAGATATAAGTGAGTCTGTGACTGTGTCTGTGAGTCTGTGAGTTGCCTGTGATTGTGTAAATGACAGGCATTTCCCTGGAAGTGTATTCCCAGAAGTATATGTGTATGTAAGCCGGTGACTGTGTGTTTAAGTACGTATTTGCCTGGAGGTGTATTCCCAGAAGTACATGTATAGTGCCATTTTGTGACGTGCAACCGACGAGTATAGCCGACGAGTATAGCCGACGAGTTCCCTCGAAGACGACGAGGACGATTGGTGCCATCCTGACGAGCATTCCAGTTGATGCCCATGTGAGTAGTTTAGTATCTTGTCGTTGCTAGTAATTGCTGTAGTGGTTGTGAAAGAACCCCAAATAGCTAACCGTAAAAACACTACAGGTTATTTAGTGTACTGTAACCTTAAAATGTCATTTCACAACTTCCGCCCAAGACAGTATTGGGAAGACAGGATGGAAGCAGATTTTGTTTTGATGATTTCTCCACAAAAGACACGCGGTTTGATGTCGGCTGTGAAAGGTAATGTTTTAACCATGTATAAGATTGATTCGAGTTTACAGAAATACGTGTTATATAATTTTTAAAGTTGTTTTTATTACTTCACCACTACCAGGAAGCAGTCTGCAAAACTAACTTTTTGTTTTCATTATTCATAGCCAATGTGGCTATAAAACTTTTAAAATGTCATAGCCAGAGCAGATGTTTCATCGCCAGATATTGTGTAAAGTTTAATTCTCGGCAGCAAGTATTTACCAGTGACAAGAGGCCCTGGGTTTCTCACCTTAGTTACTTAGAAACTAACATTTAATGTAGATTTTGTGATGTCTACTAGACCATAAATGACATAGCAAATAAACACAATTGTGTCGTGTAACTGTTTAATCAGGTTTTATCAGAAAATAATTAGTGAACACAAGAAAGTTATTTTGATGCACAGAGAAGAAAATAAAATAAAACTATGTAACAACATAAATTGTTATAATTTCACTGTTTATCACCAGTTAAATAAATGATGTCTGTACAGCATGTGACATTTATTCAACGTCATCAAATTCTGGCCTCCTTGACCGCTGTGCCCCATGCTACCACAGCTCCAAGGCCCTTTTTCCATCATAATCTGTGTCAGTTTTCAGTCATCACGCTAAATATTTTAGCCAAATAGCCCTTTGGGTTAATAAGATGGAATTTTGAAAAGCCCGAAGACATGTTCTATAGCCCAAGGTCAATTTAAATTTTATGACTTTTTTTGCCAGGAACACCAAAATAGTTATTAACAATCAGAAAATCTACTTCCATTAGTAAAAACAGATGAATGTGATTATAGTAATAAGGGTATTATGTTTCCTTTTGAAATGCATTTTATTCAATGATTCCATTTATCAGTTTGACCAGTGTTTTGTTTTATTTTAAAGCAAATCGAATTATTATCATGTTTAAAAAAAGAACTTCAAAAATACATCAGCCTATTAAAATAACAGATTATTATCGTATTATTACTAGGACAATCGCCGGTGAATTTCTGAATTGTCAGCATGTGGCTTCATAACAAAAGGCCACTGGGTGTGTTAATTGCCCAATCTACAAAGTGACAATGTCTGCTTCTTTAATTTAATCCCGATATTTTGATAAGCATGTGTCAACCGTGAAAAGTATTGTATATTCGTAAACAGATTTTAAGTAGCAAAATAGGTCACGTAGCAGATCGAGATTACAGAATAAACGAAAGTACTACAATTATTAATAATATGCTGAAAAATTGTCTTCTAATACGCAAGAATAATTGATTAAAACACATGGAAACCTAACTGTAATAAGGATCAATTTGTTTTAACCCAATGCGTACAATATCCCTTACAGACTCTTTTATTCTTATTGAAAAATTACTTCGTCCATTTTTCATGAATTATAAATACATTTTCGGAAAACGCTTCTAAAATTAAATACGCTTCTAGATTGGTCATTATTTTAAAGGGATCTTTTCACGCTTTGGTAAATTGACAAAATTGAAAAAAGTTGTTTCAGATTCGTAAGTTTTCGTTTTAGTTATGATATTTGTGAGGAAACAGTAATACTGAACATTAACCATGCTCTAATATAGCCATTATATGCAGGGCTCAGCCTAGGTTCAAACTTGATGGAGAAGTGACTTCTCTCTGAGCTGAAATTAGGGAGAAGTGAGCCCACTAGAAGGAGAAGTGATTTCTGTTCGGCGTTTAATAAAATCTTCGCTTGTTTAATACCCCTCATTACACCAAGCCTTAGTATCATCATAAATGACAAACAAATACTATTTTCAAATTCAATAAATCCTTACATATTAAGTCACATAAATCAATTCATACAAATAAAACTTGTGATTTCCATGAGCATCATAAAAATAAACAGTACTTTAATAAGGCAATGACAATCCAAACCCTATTTACATCATAATGTATCAATACATGATAATTAGTCAGTGATTTTTTTCACCCAATTGGGAACAGGTCCGGTACCAATGCCATTGGGAATTCTTCGCGTCATGAAATCACCAAATTGTGGTAAAAACGAGTCTTAACAAAACACAATCTTAATGCATGGGACCAAAGACCTATAGATTACATATAGTATATCTATTACTGTTTATCCGAATTGTATACATATCCGAAATATGTACACTTGAGAATGCCTTACCTGTTCATTTAATAATCCAAATTTTCCTTGTTGTTATCTGGTTTAACAAACCTTATTACACGTACATGTTTGTTAAATCCAGTTAAATCTTTCTCCATTATTGAATCACCATTAGTCTACTTGTAATTTGAATCGCCAGCTTTGAATTGAACGCGGTTTAATGTTACAATACATCTGCCATGTGCAATGTCAAAGGTCATAAGTCATGACGTAGCAATTTTATTCTACTCGGAAAATTTATATCTAATCAAGGAAATGTGTTTTCTCAATGTCTATTGTGTAGTATTAGGACTTGTCAGTATAAAAATGAACTGTGATTCCAGTGTATATAAGATGGGTGTTACTCGTAATTATCGGTGGATTAACAAACTGACAAAACTCGCTGGACTTTTACAGTAGTGGATCTACGTAATTAATAGACCTTTGATCATTTTTGTTTTTCTTTAATAATTTTTCCGACTTTCTCTAACCGGCACGGTCTGCCAAAAACATGTAATTATCGAATGGTCAATCAATTATCACGTAGTCATTAGACAACTTACAGCACGCGCAAAGAGGTTGCGGGATATAAAATAAAGTCGTTTACGTATGGATACGGTAGATAAAATTATGGAAATTAGCACTACAGTTTGCACGGGTGGGTTGTTAGTTTTCGTTTATATGATTATGAATTAATGTCTGACAAAATAAATTGCACATCGACTGGATAATTAGTGTTTAAGAGTTTTGAAACACGAAACAACTAAACAGTAGAACATACTAGAATAAATCGTATTCTTATTTACTGTTGGGAATGTGTTGCGCGTGTAAACTTTTTTGAGCGTAAATACATGTCTATAACGACGTCATTTCAACGCTCAGGTAAACTATTGCATATGTATATACAATCCAAGCGTTCTCATTGGTAACTATCGATGTTAATGTACCGCTTAACTCCGCCTGCAAGGCGTGTACTAATTGGGCTTGCAGAACAGAGAACTATCCAAACTGTGGGCGAAATGACACTCGCTATGATCTTTTGATCTAAACCGTTATTGTTTGGAGTGAATGCCCATGTATGCTAGTTGCCTAGATAAGCTTTCACAGCAGTCGATCTTTTGCTGTGATAATAAACTGATAACATAACAAGCGTCATCGGTGACTTTATGACATGTGAAAATAGAGAATTTTTAGATGAAAAAGTTGAGAGAAAAAAAACGTCGATGTTGTAAAAAAGAAGGCGAAGTCAACTTCTCCTTCATGTAATTTAAGGGCGACATTATTATGTCCCGGGCGAAGATGTCGCTCACGTCGCCCTCACGGCCGAGCCCTGTATATGCATCTTTTGACGATTTTAAAACCTAAAAATTATAAAGCGTTGCAACGCGAAACGATTGAATAATTTGGAGAGTTCTGTTTTTGTCGTTAAATTTTGTGAAACTACGAAGATTGCTTATACAGTACAGCCAAGGCGGAACAAACATTATCCGCGGCTTCGCCACGGCAAGATTATTAGTACGCGGCGGTCAAATCGTGTGTTCACGCGGCAAATCGCTGCCGCACTCGGCATCGTTCCGCGCAACGACGCCGAGCCTGTATCAACCTCGCGTACTTTCGCGGAGTGAATCCGCCGCATACGTACACGGCAGATCAAGTGAATAGATATACATCTACATGTTCATGTGTGTAGCATAGAAACATAGATTTACGCCACTTTTATAGTTATTAGTTTCATGTTATAAAGTGATATCATGGGCATCGTACAGTTTATAGGTGCCTATCGCAAGCGTTGTTTATTGTTTGTGTGTTCACATATATACACTTATATTTGTTAATGCAGCATCAACATACTAAAACAATATCACGGAAAGAGGAAAATAATGCATTTGAATATCAACCGTACTTTGACAACTGACGGCAGAAATTATTCGATTTACGATGTAAATCTCGGTTTAGTGCAGATGCGTTCATACGGCACAAAGACACTATTTTGTTTTACGGATCCTTTTTTCTTATAGGACTGGATAAGTCATGAAAAATATCGACTATAATAAAAAAATAAATTAAACAACTGGTAGCAAGATGTGTTGCAGATAATTGGTCAGTAACCACATTTCAACAAACTATTTTGTACATAATTACGTGACCTTGTTAATGTGTGAAATACATTCTTTACGGACAGGAAACTTACGGCCAGGCACACTAAATATGCTTATATGATAATACCTGTTGTTGTAAAAATAAAACCAAAAACAAATATGTTTGTTGATCATTGAAAGTTTTCTAATGGTCATCTAACAGTTACCAGAGCTCCAGATAAAATTTTGGTCTAATTCTTATTTACTCCCTATTTTAAAACTTAATTCTTATTTTACATCTATTTATAAAATTAATTCTTAACAATATATTACAAAATAATTGTTTATTCATTGTTTTTGACACATCAACAAATTGAGTCATTTACGCAACAGCTTATGAATTCATCAATTATTGACGAAACCATGCTTTGGGTATTTCAATCTAATTGAAAGAATGCATGCAGCGTGGACTTTTGACACTGAAATGGCTTTTTTGCCTTCCACGCTTCGGTCGGCCATTTTGATTTTTTATGTAAAACGGTCACTGACACTTCGGGTTAGGTCATAATGGCCTTTTGGTCGCCGTTAAAGTCATATCAAAAACTATATTTAACATTTAATTTTTATGACATTGGAATAGGTATACAGTATATTACTTGTGTATAAAAATTACGATAAGGGTAATTAAAAAGGTACAATAAACAGTAATGACTCGCCTGCAATACTAGGAGAACAGAATCGAGACCGGTTGGCCTTTCGACCGTTCTTAGGTGTGGCTCTTCCTCACAGCAAACGCTTGAGTGACGTTGACTTAAAGTTGTAGTTTTAAATGAGCGCCTAGATGAGTCAGAACCGGGATGAAATGTTTACCGTATATAATTTGCTACTGGAAGTTTTACGCACGTTCGAAAATTTTGAATTCGTGTTTCATTTTTTCAATGCGTAACTTAACGCAAAGATTTTAAATCTAAATCATTATTTAAGAAATTTAATTCGTTTTTACGCCTTTACGCATGTTATCTGGAGCACTGAGTTACGTGTAATAGGTGTCCATCGCAACCGTTATTTATTGTTTTTGTTTTCACTTAAGATACACTTATATTTGTGAATGCAGCATCAACATACTAAAACAATATCCAAGAAAGAGAAAGTAATGCATTTGTATATCAACCGTACTTTCGTTTTTCCCAACTTACGACAGAAAGTATTCGATTAACGATGTGAATTTAGTTTTAGTGCAGATTCGTTCAAACGACACAAAGACACTTTTTTGTTTTACGAATCATTTCGGCTTAGAAGAATGTCCAGTCATAAAAAATATCTAATTTTATAAACAGCCGGGAGCAAGATGAGTTGCAGCTAATTGTCAGTAACCACATTTTCACTAACTCTTTTGACCTGTTTATTCTTTTCAGTTCAATTCAACAGTGAAAAATGCCCATAATATCACTTCAATATTAAATAATAATGAAACGGTGCAGTTAATACACGCACACAAAGTAACTAAAACTACTTAAACCGATTCTAAAAATGACAAAGATAAATTATTATTGAAATTGAATTCATACATGCCCTTGATTATCGTGTTTTGTTTCGATGACTTTGATTTTTGTTCAATTTTCAAGATAACAACAATTTGTTTATAAACGGGAATGCACTCACTAAAAACACAACAGCACGCTTTTTTTATTAACGATGTTATCTTTTTTATTTTGAATCCGCGCACATTAAATAATAGGATTTGACATATGATTATAAATGTTCTTTTAATTTTTTTTAACGACTAATCATTTTAAAAAGATTGTTTGTTTTATGATACATGTACGCATCGACTTGGCGTCATGTCGCGGATCGAGGCTTGCCTCGGCGGACAGATGCGAAGCTTCGCGGCGAAATTCGACTTGCCGCCGCATACTTACTCGGCTTCAACAGCTGACGTGGCATCGACTCGTTTCGCCTTGCCGCCGCATAACGCGAAATATGTTTGCTCCGCCTTGGCTGTACTGTATAAGGTATAAAATACGTCAAGAATGTGTACTCGGCGGAATAGCTCAGTAGCCTAAAGCGTTTTTACTTCAGGACTCTGGCAGGACTCCAGGGGTCACTGGTTCGAAACCTGCTCCGGGCAATGTTCTTTTCCTGTTTTAAATTTTTTTCTTGATTTTTACTGGAGCTTTTTTGATTTAATGATTACATTTATCAATATAAAGCATTTAATGAATAAGTTAAAAAAATGCCAAAATCTGTGAAAAGGCCCCTTTAAAACATTACGAAGTGCCCGATGCGCAAACATCCCGAAACGGGATCTACGCATGTTCATTTTGAATAACCTCATCTTGATTGGGCGTCAATTGCATCATTACTTTAAATAGCAACATACCCGGATGTTTACACGACAGTTTAGAAAAATGGCGGCCGCATGCTTTTAAACGTATAACGTCATTTTAGGCATTTAAATAGCAAATTTAATCGTGCCTCTTAAAAACGCGTATAAATAAGGTCATTGATATGACGCTCAAATATTTAATCGAACGATCGGGCTATTTTATAAGCATTTAGGATCGACGGACCGGCCCAAGAATCGACTCGGGCTTCGGGCTTATAGGCTAATTCGAAGACTGAGTTTTACCGTCGGATTCTTCTGTATTAACTTATTTGTCGGACGAAAATCCAATCTTGAACAAAGCCATGCTTTAAATTACATTCTCTTGTCTGCTACGCCAAAATGTTTACATTGACGATACCGATTTTCAATAGAAGTGTAAAAACATGATGTAAAGTTATACGACACTGCAGAAAATCAATAATATTCATGAAAACTTGACCAATGGAAACAAGCAATTTCTGCGGGAAGCTCTCCTTCGCGCCTCAAAATAGCGATGAATCATGTGAATTCTCCACGTTGATTTATATACGCTAGTTTTGTTCTGATGTAAATAACGGATACGAGTTATTTTACACATTAAGAGAAAAAGGTTTTCGGTAAGTTGTAGTTATATGAATCAGTATAGATTTTTTATGTACGACCAGTCGGACAAGCTAGTCCCCAGTTTTACTAGCCGGACCACTGATCTTACTAGACAATGTCTGTCGGACGTGCCTTAGTGTCGAACCCTGAATATTATAACAAAATACCGTGTTTACTAGAAAAAGTATTAACAAAACAAAACAAGTAAAAATGAGGCAAATTTTGACCCAGCTGCATGATCTTATCAAACTTAGTATAGTACCAGCATTCAATGTCGCAAACTAAACATTAAACCCCCAACCTTTAGAGATTTTTATTTACAATATAAGCCTATATATATCATTTGACTTCTGGAGCGTGGCAAGTTTTGACACATGTGGCATGATTCAATCTAAGCAGAAGAGCACTTAAAAATGATATATACTAAATGACAAAACACTGAGCACTTAAAGATGATATATGCTGAATGACAAAACTCTGAGCACTTTAAGATGATATATGCTGAAAAAAACACTCTGAGCCTCGCAGTTTCAGAGATTTTCACTAAACAAATTGGGTAGAAAACATCAATAAGATGTTCATATTAATATTAAAATCCTGACCCTTGTGATTTCAGATAAAAAGATGTTCTAAGTTATTTACTACATAAGTCAATATAAATCTTCTGACCCCAGGGCATGGCCATTTGTGTCCAAATTAGAGGCATACTTTGAACAAACTTCTTTTGCATCCGAAAGATTTGAAACACATTTTAAGAGGGTCAACCAAGGTTTCTTACCATATGTCAACGGTTTAAGAAAGAGATTTCAAAATTTAATGCACACATCTCACGCACTGACGGACAACAGACATCACGGTATTCTTAAACTCCCCCGGGTAAACCCCCCTTAAGCATTATTTGCTCAGGAGAAATAAACTTAACTTCTAAACTAAGGTATATGGTAGTGAATGTCAGAAAATAGTTAAGCAGCAAGTACATGTAGCAAGCATCCAACTGATTCTTACATTTTCCAATATATACTGTATGAAAATGGCGTGAAGAAATATGTTCTTACCATTATATTGTCTGATTTCCTAATAATATGCCCAATGATAATAGACCCTTTTCATAATAAGCCAAAAGCAGGAAGTCACGTGACTCGCAAAATTCAAGAACGAGTAAAAAGTATCCCATTTCATAAACAGTTATTCTGGTAGTATATGCAAATGTGAAGTCTATGGTTCAAATCAAATTTAAAATAGTATACTATAAATTACTTTTTAATAAACAACTTGACTTTCAGACATTTAAAAATTCATTTTGCACAGCAAATTATACATTAAGACACAAGTTACCAGTAGAAAACAACTAATATTATGATACATTATGGTCAAGATGTTAACCATCAGTGTTCTAGTTTCTCATGTTAATTTTGTCGCACAATTAGAACTTCGATGGAAGTAACTCGAAGCATAGTCTTGCACAAACATCCTGACTAGAATTTATAATTCAGTTAAGTTTATACGCTGCCACCAGCCCATAAATTGGACAAAGTCTCTTGTAACTCATTTAACTAGCAAAGCTAGTAGAAATTAAATAAAGTTGTTTGTTTCTACTAAAGTTTATTTACATTGCAAAAATGCAAACACACTTTATTTCAGCATTTCCAACAAAAGTCAAACATTAGACATTTAAAATATATACATCACGTCTTAAATATGTTAAGTTTAGATTCATTCCAAAACACCCCTCTTCAATATAACTTATGGTTTATATACTTAACCCATTACCTGAACCCTCAGGTTAAACTGATGAACAGTTATGTCACAATTCTTAAACTTAAAGAGTATCTAAAAGTCTACTTAATCATGGACCTGACCAATCAATACACCGACGTGTCAGATCCCCATTGATAAGCAATTATCCAGAACTGACCTGATAATGAGAGTTGTAAAATACGGTGTACCCAAGTGAAATTTACATAATACATTTTAATCTACCTGAAGGAATACATAAGATATTGTAATCTACCTGAAGAACTATCACCTTAGATACCTGCACATGTTTTATGTGGTAAAATATTGATACCAGTATAGGCCCCAAATTAATTATTAATACCTCAAAAAGTGAAGATAATCATTATTGCTATAAAAACATTTAAGATGCAAAATAGTAAAAGAATCACTAATAAAGAAGCAAATGTATGATTTTAAAAAACTGCCCAAGGCGGAGGGATATAGTTTTGTCGTTGTCCGTCCATCCGTCTGCCATTCCCTCTTTCCATGTGTCACAAACCTTTAAGGTATGGCGATGGGTATCAATTCATCGCATTTACTTGTTATTCCCCGCCAATGTTCGTCCATCCATCAGTCCGTCCGTCAGCCTGTCAAACACTTTTTAAGTTATGCTCTTGGTGATGTCAATTAAAAAAATTTGCTTGTTTCAAACTGTTCTTAGTGTATTAAATACCTATCTCAATACGGGTTAACAGTATTCAAATATATTACATTATGGATGTGCTGTATTTTTTTCGCCGTTCACATTATAAATCAGTAAATTAAAAAAAAATAATACAAGAGCTACGTTTGTTAAACACAATGCCTGCTACTGCACTGTGAAACTTCACAGCAGCTACATTTTGTATTTTAGAGAAAATTTTCAAGTCCAAGGCCCGTAACTTTGTCAAAAACGCGATATGCCGGAACAAAACTCGAAGTTGATCTGCAAGTCATGTAGGTAAGACTCACACACCAACAATAAGGTCAGTGTCGAAAGCGTTATTCTAGATAGACGGACTGAGACAGACAGACTGACGGTCGGACAGTGAGACTGCCATATGCCACTCTACCAGGGGTATACAAACAAAATTATTTGTAATTTGAAAGTTATTTTCATTTTAGTAACCTTTTAATAGGTATAACATATCTTCTATTGAGCTTGCAAGACCATTTAGCTGAACTGAATTCACTCGGGAGGGATATCATGTTTAGTCTATTTGAGGTGTAACAAACCTCACCAAGTTCATTTCTTTGTTTATCAATGACAAGAGCAAAGAAAAACTGAATGCTTTTTATGATAAATCTATTGAAGAACATTGTGCTTATCTGTTAATGGCTGCCTTTTGTATGCTGACAAATTTAATTGGAATTTCAACCTACAAAGTCATTAAAAGTGACAAACCGGTACCTTTAATTAATATGTAAAGCTATACTTGTTAAACAATCGATAAAATTTTGAACCAATAATGCAGTAACAATTCAGATAGACAATATGATTTCATGGTTTAAGCTATTGAGCGGAAATCATATTTTACTGCAGTAATTTTGAATTGCAAAACAAATACCATGCACAATGGAGAGTGCCATTATAATAGCATAAATCAATCTCAATTTAATGGACAAAAACCATTTGCGTATTATTAATTATACTTATCACATATACCTTGAATCCAGCCATCAAACTAATATTAATTCATTATATAAACCATGATATAAGGTTTCAGAATTTCAATGACTTTTCAATAAATTAGCTTATTTTGTTTGAATGGAGTAATTAAGCCGATACTGTTTTACTAGAAAGGATATTAACAGATGCCAGAATTCATATCCATATATCTGTATGTGATATCGGGATACTATCGTGATGACTGTGTAGATCAGCAATATCTGCCTACATGTCTTATTTGTATATTCTTTATTCATTTTGTGAATTAAAAAATAATAAGATATATGCAATTATATTGCTTTGATGCATTTATACCAATCAAATTACTGAAATCCACTAGGAAACAACAGATAAAGTACATATGTTTTCCATAATATTACAAATTGCAACAGTTGTTGACGGCTTCTAAAAGCATATGCCAGGGCTTAAAGTTAACACTCGCACACTCGCTAAATGCGAGTGAAAAATACCAATTGCGAGTTAAGTTTTAAGCCACTAGTATTTTTTTGCGCGTAAAGAAATAGTGAAAAAACAAGTAATATTGCTAAATAAGCTTGACGTCGTGAACCCTAAACCGTAGGTCAATTTAAAGAACATCCGAATACAAGTATGCGGAAGCACGCACCTTGTATGTAGACTGGTATACTTATAGTACAGATATGCGGATGGTATTGGTACAAAGAAAGTGAAACAGTAAACTATTCACACATGTTCATGAACAGACATGGCGTCTCAGCAAAAAATAACTAGTTTCTCTTTGCCCACAGACGGAAATAACAATACGAAAGATAAAGCAAAGTTAACCATTGGGTTAGAAAAAAACGGAAATTAAAGCCTTCTACAAAAACAGTGAAAGAGGGAAAAAGAACTTAAGAATATAAAGCTTAAATTTGCGATAATGTTTTTGATTTTGCTAGTTGGTACTAAAGCTGCATGCAATGTTTTGCAAGTAGAAAAAAAAGTTAAATTCAAGCCCTGCATATGCGTATTTTCAACATATTTAGGACCAAGCGTTTTCAAATGTGTTGTAATACATACACTTTTTGTAAATAACAAGAGCTGTGTTTTGTGAAAGACAATGCCCTCCTACTGCGCATTGAAGCCGCACGGCAGCTATTTTAGAAAAAAATGACCTTTTACCTGGAAGGATGACATTGACCTTGACCTTTTACCACTCAAAATGTGCAGCTCCATGAGTTACACATGCATGCCAAATATCAAGTTGCTATCTTCAATATTGCAAAAGTTATGAACAACCTTAAAGTTTTGGGACAGACACACACATACAATGACAGACAGACACGCCGAAAACAGTATACCCCCGATCAATCGATCCGGGGGCAGAACAAATGTAATTTCATTAAGTTCTTCATGTTAATTGCAATTCATAATTATTTTCCTCAATAATTTCGGTAATTCTACACAAGAAATCAAACACGCACCAGTACTGAAATCCGCTTTGTACAAACCTTGAAGTGTCTAAAAAATCATAATAGTGATTTTTATAGTAGAAATCAGTGATACGTATCAAAACCTAACAACAATCCAGCGTTTTTCCTCACCACTTTGGGAATGGTACTGGTCAAATTGGGAAAAATAGCGTCTTTTCATCCAAATTGGGAAATTTATAATTTATGCTGAAAACTTCTTAAAGCATTTACAAATAAAAATAAGTTGCATTTAACAAACTCAAACAAAAGAATAGTACCACCAGGGAATAATCTAGAATTTACTATCTATGGGTCCCTGAACTCGCAGATTTTAGACCAGTAAGTCCCAGGCCAAAATTAATGAGACCACCTTGAAAAAGAATGGGTCCCAAATTTTGAAAGATACCAAGTAGTGAAGAAAATGAGTCTAAATCACATAAGCTCAAATACTATATTTTGCAATAAACTTTTAATAATCTCAAAAACATGTTGAAACCAAAAAAGCAATTTAGGGGTCATCACTATCTTTTTTGCCTTCAAATAGGCTTTAAAATTATCTGTTTCATGAATGTAACCTGTTACAACATTTCAACTTGATTCAAATCGATGATAATATTATTGTTAACATCCGAATTGCGAGCTTGATAATATTATTGTTAACGTCCGAATTGCGAGCCGTTGGCCTACCATTATTAAAGTCTAGAGTTGTTTGTTTTGGATTTAGCTTCAACACCTTATTTCGGAGGCATTTTTCTGTATTATTTATGACTAAGTTACAAAAAGTTAAAGCAGGTTTTCATCCAGGGACTCTAGAAAATATCATAACACACTCTATTTAAATGGTTGATTCTAATTGGTTTGTATTATAGACCGTTCCATAATTTAGTAATTACCCAATTATCTCCCCTGAATACTCTCCGCGTCCGCCATTACACTACTGCCAAACAACCGGTAACATATATAAGAGAGCACCGATTATTCAACGGGTGAATTTCTTTCTTTTTGTAAAACTTTTTTGTTTGTCATGCAAATTGTATGAAATAAAGTTTTTCTGCTAGAGGAGATATTAAGCTAGTGTTATAACAGAAAAATGTTTGAAAAACGTGCATTTTTTAGTTATTTGTCTAGGAAAGTAAACACGTTGACACATTAAAAAAAACATTTAATTAAAGTAAATGCAATATGTATCATTTGATTATATGCATCAATCTTAAAATCGCGTAATCCTTTGCATTCCAATGTTGAATTGCCCGTTTGTTCTGCATAATCCGATTATCTCGTTTTGATCAGATATTATCCAGACTTAACTAACAACATGGCGTCATCCCGGGGTGTCATAAACCACACTGGGTGGCAGATGACAGTCTGGTCATCAAACACAATTGATGATGCCACCATGTCTTCTCTTTCTGGTAGTATTAAGCAGTCATTTGGTTTAATATTTTACCCCCGACATACTTTACAGTTGCGTTCATTAGATATGTTACATATTGTACAAATTTAAAGTTATGTCCAATATAGAATATCAGAAATTGTACACCGTAAAGATACTAGCTCGTTTAATCCCTGTTTTAATTTATAAAAAAAAGTATTTGATAATTTTAAAATTTACCTGAAAACATAACATTTAACGTATTTAGCGGGTATCGGTTAATTAAAACTACGTCATTTCGTATGAAGATTTAATGTTACGGCAATGCACAAACGACATCATAAAAACAAGAAATTACATTTGACACGAACGGGGGTAAATAATGTTTAAAAAAATATTAATATAGATATATGTGTGTTAAAATGTTAGATATTTGCCACTCATACTCACTAGTAACGATTTTTCAATATACATGAATACACAGTTCAAATTGCATCATGTAAAGTTGTGTTTTTCAGTTGTATGTTAATATTCCTCAATAGCGTCATTCTCTGTACAAAACCCATCAAATTAAAATTACATGTAAATACTGTCATGCACTTCGCTTTTAATAGGGCTTTGTAGTACGTTTATTTTCAATGCACCCCTTACACTTTCTATTACTCACGTGTTTATCACACTAACGTACTCATGCCATTCATAATTATATTTTTATAATTAGATGTATTACTATTGTAATTTATTGAAGCTTTTCTGCAAAAAATATTACGGCTTATGCATAGAGCTCTTTGTTGTGTCAAATTGTTGGCCTTACAGTCTTCAGATAATCTTTAATTAGATGCTTATGCCGCGTTTTTAAAGTTGCAAATAAATGTATTAATAAATTCGTTTGGCGCTTAATAATATATTTTTGAAATATTATTTAGGTGTTTTTTCGGAGTTTTTTTGTGTGGATTAATTGACTAAACATTTGGTGTCGTTATCCATATGTTTTGCGTTACTTCAAAGACCTATAAAATACATTTTTTAGTATTTTTTAGCTTTACCCCTGCGAAGATTTTTAGAACTGTTCTATAACATTTCTAGAATTGTACTGGAACTAATGACTAGAAGTGTTCTGGAATCATCCTTAAAATGCTCTAGAACGATTTAGAACAGTTGTTGAACGTTAAATGAGAACAATTCTTGAACTAGCGTTCTAGAACTATTCCAGAGTTTTTCTTGAATAAATTTCCAGAACTGTTATAGAATTGTTCTAGAAATTTTTCTCATTTAACGTTCAACATCTGTTCTAGAACAATTCTTGAACTATCGTTCTAGAACTATTCCAGAATTTTTCTTGAATAAATTTCCAGAAATGTTATAGAATTGTTCTAGAAATTTTTTCTCATTTAACGTTCAACAACTGTTCCAGAATAATTCTAGAACATTTTCAGAATGATTACAGAACAGTTCTAGCCGGTGTGTTCCAGTACAATTCTAGAAATGTTTAGAACAGTTGGGTTGCTTCAAATAAGTCTGGAACAAATGTTCTAAAACAGTTCTGAAAATGTCCGTAAACAGTTCTTTTCAATCTCTTCGGAGGCATCTGATGGGATCAGGCTCTTCTGTGTACAAGCAACTTGTCACGAGGCTCTGTAGGTGTTTGAGCACTTTGCTCTGAAATCATTTAGATAACAAATGTAGTCACATCTTAAACTAAACAAGAAGTCTAAATGATCCAGCTGGACAGTATTACAAATATAGACATACCGTCTTTTTATTTAGTCAATATTGAGTGTACTTATTATCAAAGTATTCAAACAAATAATTACACATTTGATCACAACATTAGTATTTTCAAATTGAGAATGCTTCAATACAGCAAACCTTGTAAGTAAACTGGTGATGGATAACACAATTTGACATTCAGCACCAACTTAAATACGAACGCAATATTCAAGACACTGTTGCAGGTTTTTATGATTTGAACGCATTAAGTACTGGATTTTATATATTTCTAAGGGATTAAAATAAAAAGTATTAGACAACCAACATACTACTGAGATTTTGCTTTGCAGCATTGTTAGTCAGGTCAATATCTTCGGAGGCATCTGATGGGTTCATGCTCCTCTTTACAGGCAACTTATCACGAGGCTCTGTTGGTGTTTGATCACTGAACTCTAAAATAATTCATGAAATGTGTTGAAAACCAAACTTGAGCATTGTGTCATGCGATCATGAATACTTTGTTTTAGTCCATCAAATTTCACATTTGGAAATTCTGGCTAGACTGAGTAGTTACTCATACAAACAATTAGCTAATGTTATCGAACGTTTGTTCATCAGATTTTTTTTTCAAATAAATTCACTCACCCCTGGCTAGTGAGTGAGTGTGAAATTGGATAACTGTGAACAATGTGTTCATGTTTCATTTATAACAGGGAAAAAATCATATATCTATAGGCAGTGTTGACCAACTGATAAAAAAATACTTATAATAACACTTATTCAATGGAGGCAAATTGAATTTCTTGAGTCTCATTTAAGTGTCCAACTCACATTCATAAATATTATAGCCTGTAATTTTGGACTGCCTGCCTGTCACTGAACTGTGAACATGCCTTGAAAATAATACCTACCTTGAGTTTTTTTCCTATCTTAAGTTGCCTCGAAAGCATGCTAAGGCGGTCGCTTTGCTTGCTTTAAGAGAAACCTCGTCATCTGTAATCAACAGTATATACAAATTTTAATATTATTATTATGACAATATATTTATTTACAAGATTATTTTTCGTTATCCGAAAATATGATTGCCCGAACCTGTACTATTTACAACAAATTGTTTAACAATGATCAGGAAGACCCCTTAACTTTAATATTGATTTATTTCAATACTTTATGTTTTTTATCAATACACAGTGTTATAAACAATAAGTGAAATATACTTGCTCTACGGCGATTGAAATATGGACATTTTTAGGGGACATTGTTAACCGAGACTCCGCCTCGTCAAATAGGTCCGCGTTGAGCGTACTGAAATATCATTTTGCGTTATTCTCCGACAGGAATTTATTAACATTAGTGACGAGGCGGGCTTAACGCTTTCAGTCATAAAAAAGTGTTCGCCCCATTCAAGAACCTTTTAGATTGGTACCAAAAAGTTTGGCTATCAAACGAATTTACTTACGATGGATTTCACTGATCACCACATCATATGTTTGTTTTTGGTAAGTGGCTTTGATGAGATCTCCCTCCTGGTAGTGAGCAACATCTATTTTGGGTGCGACTACATTTTGTGGTTCGATAAAGCTCATACGCGATTGAACAAGAAAATAACGTCTGCCATTTAAAAAAGCGTGCTTATATGCACCCGACTGTTTTTCGTTAATGCTGCTCCGCTGACAGTCTACGTAAATAAAATAAAAACCAGTCAGCTCTGTTTTGTGAATTTTGGCCAATGAAATTATCTCTTACATTTGGGGTTAGGCTGGGTAGATTTTCAGAGACCCGTATGATGCGGTGCTGAAATAAGCTTTGGAATTTAATTTTCCAACTTAAAATTAATCCCTCCTTACTAAATTCATATCTTCATGTTAAGTTAAACGACACATCGAAAGGAAAATCATCTTCATGTATCGGAAAATGGTAAGTACCAGTGCTTGATATGTGATAAAGAATAATCAACCAGACAGAGAGTTCTTACGATGCTGTCCGGTAATCTTGCGCAGTTAAGGGTCAATTGTTTTAAAAACATGTTCTTTTATAAATTGGCAACATAATATCTAAATTTATTATGAAAATTATAAGTTCATGTGCTTATTAACACAACAATATCTGATTAATTCAGTGAAGAACTGTCCGATTTGATTTCAAAACAAACATGACTCACCTCATTTTCAAACTATCACAGTGTCCGGTAATCTTGCGCACTTTGTATAATGACCTCGTTTAGGCAAAATTGTAGACATATGGTGTCCAATTATTGACAAAAAACATCCCAGAAAAATATTTTAAAAATCAGTTTGCAAAACCATTGAAATTAAATGTGGATTTCTAGTGCAGTTTTTGTTCACTACAAATCAAAAAATATATAATCACTAATAATAGTGGACAATTACAACAATGTAATAAAAAAGTACCGGTATGCGTGAAAAAAAGCATGACAGGTTTGATACCACGATCATGCTTCCATAGTGTACAGAAAATATCAAAACTAGGCCACTGCGCATGCGGAGATCATACCAAATTGGTTTGACAGAATGGCGGGAAATGATGACTATGTCGTCTGAATCGATATATTTTCATGGCAAAGAATACCATAACTGATGGGATATTGTGCAATGGAATGCTTAATTCCACATTGGATTTATGAATTCTTAATTTAAAGTATGAAAACGCTAAAGACTGCAGGGAATTTGTGATTCATTTTGAAGTTTTCGTAAGAAGGCCAGTGTTTACCATGTATAGGGATGACGCAACCGGTGTTTAAATGTAATGATCGAATTTAATTTTGCATGGAATATCCTACCTCAACCCAAATTCGACGACACCTAAATTCGACGATGTTCTATTTGTATTGATTAAATGGATGATTATTGTCTTGGAATCATTTCAAAATAATACAGCCGAGTTTAAAATTATTTTTTTGTGCTATTAAAGATTTCATTATTTCTTTCATTATTTGCTAAATATTGCTTCATGTAACAGTTACATCGTTGAATTTGGGTCACACTGGGATACGTAACTTTTAAATCCGTTAATTCTTAAAAATGTGAAATTCCATCTTTCATCACTAAAGAAAACCATTCGTCGTCTGAGAGATTCGCAAATGCCAAGTGCGCAAGATTACCGAACTTAACTGTACCTTCGAAACACGGGTTAAGTAAGTCAACGTGTATTGTGGGTCGAACACTATTCTTAATACAGCTGTTATTACAATTCATAAATGGTCCACTTGCTGAAGGGCGAGTATAAGGCAAATGAACGCATTTTTTTTCTGTTTAATAACTGGTTATCATTTTTTTAAACCACATAAACACCAATGCTTATTTTTTTGAAGATTACACTGCAAGTTAGGCAAGAGATTTCAGTATTTAACAATGCTCAATGTTTACATTGAAAGTCTCATTGCACGCAACTTCAGGCTGGGATTATAGACCTGTGATGCTCACTAAAATAACTTCTTGAGGCCCGGGAATAGTTTATTATGAGACTTTAATCTATCGATGACTACAAGAAGACGAGACTTGGCAAAACATTAAATAATCTAAAAATTTGTGAAATTAACATTAATAACAGGCAAGAGTAAATTGACATTGGTCACCTTTACACCCATGTATTCTGGAATGCCTGACTGAATAAGGTTAATTACTGAAATTTTAACTTAAGAAAAGCATATTTCTAAAACATCATTACAGAAGAAAACACTTGGTTTACATAAAACGAAAAAAACGAGTGTTATTTTGTCCGAATTATGTTGCCTTCCAGAAGTAGTTACACACTTGGTAGTGTGGCTCACACATGAGGTAGAATGGCCGTGGTAACTACTTGGGAGGCAAAACAACTAGGGGAAAGGAAACTACTTGGGAGCAAAACAACCTGATACTGTACAAAATTTAATTTTGTTTGAACATGTTGATTTTTGTAAACCACAATCATTTGCTTGTGAATTAAGTTTCTGTAATTATAAACCTGTTAATGAGTTAAAGAGTTTATATTTGTTTCAAAATATACATTCATATGTCTTTTTTCCAGGTCCACTGAAGCCTGTGAAGAAACTGTATTTTGATGATGAAACACTTCCAGTGCCACGTTCTACACACTATTGGAGAAAGATTTAATGTAGAAAAACTACACAAATATCTGAATAATGTTATGAAAAAGATGGATGAAATCCACCCATTACAGTTACCAGAAGCTCCTGTAGTTAGTCACCTAATTCCAGTTTATTTCTCTGAGATTCTTGTGATGGTGAATGTTGAGGAACTCTGTGAAGTCCTAGTGTTTTAATTGACACAAGATTACATGCAAATTCAGAAGACACTAAGTATGCAGAATTCCGAACAGATACAGTAAAAAAATATTAAATAATGTGTAATTTGGTGACAAATTATAGTCAGTTATATACATGTATATGTATGTGTGTATCAGAAGATTTTGTAAGGACTTAAAGGAGAAGTACTTTTTGGTATTTCAGGAATAATTTTCTCCAGTTCTCCATAAAAGCTTATGTTTGGATACTCATTAGGAGTGCCTCGTAACGTTGTTTCTAGTGAGTACCCACATAATGTTTTAAGATTAGAAATAATACAAAGTATCCCAGACCTATCAACAAACACTCCTCCTTAACATTAGTCCTCTGTTTGTGTATGATATATATATATATCTCATGATATGACAGCAATATCTTGCAGACACCACAGCAAGCAAAGTTTCAATGTGAAAATTGTTTTGAAATATAATTTGAAAGAAGTCAAATTATCATTGTCTGAACTAGTTTATTTTAAATATGTAGAACAATTGTAGGACAATTGTAGACTTTGGTTCTAGACCTGTTCTATATGTGTTCTTATTCCCCACTAGAATGTTTGTAGAACTTACTGGTTCTTAAAGAGTTCTAAATGTGTTCTAGAACTACAGTTTAGAACATTTTTAGAAATTTCTTGAACTTATTTTGTTCTAGAAATGTTCTAAAAATGTTCTTGTATATTATTGGAACAGTTTCAGAACTAAGCCTTGTTCCACAAATGTCTGGAATTATTCTAGAAAACAGTT